>NC_044570.1:12716068-12843501 GCF_007565055.1 Rhinopithecus roxellana
GTGGCCTTCAGTAAAATAGTTCTGATATTTAGGAAGTATTAAGGAAAATAGTTCCATGTCTCTTCACTTTAAATCAAAACCTACAAACTTAGTAAGAAAATATGTTAAAAGCCAAGATAAGTTAAAAGCTAGGCCTCATGTGACAAATAGCCAAGTCATGAAAGATTTTTTTTTTTTTTTGAGACATAGTTTTACACTTTTTGTCCAAACTGGAGTGCAGTGGCATGATCTCAACTCACCACAACCACTGCTTTTCCACTTCCAGTGATTCTCCTGCCTCAGCCTCATGAGTAGCTGGGATCACAGGCATCTGCCAACATGCCCAGCTAATTTTTGTATTTTCAGTAGAGACAGGGTTTTGCCAGGGTTGGTCTTGAACTCCTGACCTCAGATGGTCCACTAGTGTTGACCTCACAAATTGCTGGGGTTACAGGAGTGAGCCACTGCCCCTGACCAATAATAATTTTTAAAATCCCAGCTAAAAAAAAAAAAAAACTAAAAGTGTTACTCCAGTCAAAATATGACTAATAAGACACGCAAATTTATTGCTTAAGTGATGTTTTAGTGATCTGAGTAGAAGATAAAACCATCCACAAAACCCCTAAAGTCAGAACCTAAGCCAGACCAACTCTCCTATTTTTAATTCTGCAAAAACTGAGAGGTAAGAAATCTGAGAAGAATGAGAAGGGAAGTGAACTTGAGAAGCAGCTGCCTGCTATGATGAAAACCACTGCAAACTTGCTAAGGAGCTGTGATCGTCTGGTAAAAAATGGACTCCCTAGAGATGACAGGAAGCACCAGAAATAAGTAGGGAGAGGGCTAAAGATAGCTTGCCCAGCTGGGAACAAACTGAGAGTTGGGAGAGTCTCCCAGACACACAAAAACAGACAGAACTC
The DNA here is from genome assembly GCF_007565055.1 of Rhinopithecus roxellana. Classification (NCBI taxonomy): domain Eukaryota; kingdom Metazoa; phylum Chordata; class Mammalia; order Primates; family Cercopithecidae; genus Rhinopithecus; species Rhinopithecus roxellana. The sequence continues at coordinate 12,716,965 of NC_044570.1, forward strand.
CTTAGAGCTCCAAAATAGGCTTTCACATCTTGGCAACCGGAAAAATCTTCAATTCATTATGGCATCCTGTAGCATAGATGCAGCTACCTAAAGATGGCACTGAGATCTTTCTCCAAAAATTGAACCCACACATAATTCCACAGGCATCTGAGACTGTAGCAGCCTCAGCTGCCATTTTGATGGCAGCCTAGACACTGGGGTTCTACAGACAAAACCGCAGCCACTGTACTGCTCCAAGGACACAGAACAGGTGTACACACACACCCATGGAGGGGTACTTGCCACACTGCTATGAGCTGCTGTTGAGACTGAGAAATGTCCTGACCATGCTCTTCACAGCTTCTTGCTCATGCTTCTTGCCTAGATTCTGTCCCACCTTCTCTGATCTTGAACCCAAGATGCCATTTTTAAGAGTTTGATGCTGGATTGTACCCCACCCTTGGACTGAGTTCAGGTTGATACAGTTGCAGTCACTGCCTGTCCAAGAAAAGACAAAGACACTAGACTATTCTCTTCATACTTAGAACAATATCCACTGCTCTGCAACAGGATGCTGTGAAACTGAGATATTACTGGACTGCCTTTCTCACAGCTAGTTGCCCATGCCACTCCACCTGAGAGCTTAGCCAGTAAGAAGTGCTTAGCCAGTACTGTTTTGAAAGTTTAGAGACATTGTTTGATTACCTGGCAGGGGTGGTCACTAGAGGCATTTTGGTCTCAGGCCAGATATTGGAGCACTTGTTATGGGAAGAAGGGCTTCCACATCCAGAAATGAGTAGTGAGTGTGGAGTGTGTCCAGCAGTAGGTACTGGAATTAGGCTTTCTTCCTTCACAGGGGTGAAGCGGAAGGAGAGTTACAGAAAGTAAAGGTTTATCGTGGGCAGCAAGATTTGCATCAAGAATGGCTTTGTGAGCAGGAAACAGTCTGCATTTGTCATTGCTGGTTGCCGCAGCCTGCTCCATTGGTAAATAAAACACCCACCAGCTCCTAGGGACAGGAGGGAAAAGGATGCCAGTCTCTCTGGTGCTGTAACCATCAGTAAAGTCCACCTCTAAGCGAAAGGACAGTACAGCTTGTTGAAGCCCCCCCTTAGGTCAAAGTACACATCAGTAGAGCAGTATTTGCTGAAGGCAGCACCAGCAAAGCATGGAAACAGATTTGGAAAGGACAGCACCTCTTTTCTCTCAGTTAAATTCTCAGTGAACGATTGCAGACTTGGCGAAGTCTCTTTAAATTAAAGCCTGGGGAGCAGGGCCTCAAAGAAACCACCTTTCACTCATTTCTAGTGGCTCTGTCCCCCACTGAAGGTAACTGCCTAATAGGGGAGGGCACTTTTCATGTTCTTACATTACCTTTATTTCCACATTTACCTGCTGGCTCTGACTATTAAATGCCACCTACTGGACTTTAGCCTGGGTGAAACCACCAGACAAAATTAAATAGCTTCAAGGAGTAATTTCTGAAAAAAACTATTGCACAAACCTGTGTGCAACCAAGCAACACATGCAAAGCTTTGGCACTCTGCAAACACCCAGAAATGAAGCCAACACATGATACAAAATTTTCACCACCATTGTACCCTGAAAGGAAAAAGAAACACAAAATTAAGAAGCCACGACTAAAATAGATTTAAAAGAGAAAAAGAAAAAAAAAAAAAAAAGAAGAAGAAGAAGAAGAAGAAGAAGGATCATTATGTTCCTCAGATAAAAAGAAATTAAGTGCATGAACTGCGGCAATAAAGTGTTTATCGGAGTCCTCTTTCGTCTCCAAAAGTCCTACTAACTCTTAAGCAGTTGATAAAAAATCTGAAATGACAGTTATAAAATTTAGAACAGATGGCAAAACTCAATGAGATCCCAAAAAAAAAAAAAAAAAAAAGGAAAAACAACTAAAAATATTATCCAGAATTTGAAAGACAATATCACTATATAAACAATGAACAAAGCAGAACTTCTGGAATTTAAATTTTTACTACAATAATTTGAAAATATAGGTTAAAACCTCAATGACAGATTGGTCCAAGCAGAAAATAAGAATTTCAGAGGAGTATGTGGACAAGATGACTGACTAGGAGAAGCTACAACACTTGTTTCTCATAGAGAGAAACAAAAGGTGTGAGAAACTGTGGCACTTTCAATTGAAATATCCAGGTACACACTTTGGGACTCAGCAGGGAAACAGCTTGACACATGGAGACCAGAGAAAAGCAGTGCAGGGCAAGGGTCCACCCAGAAGCAACACAATCAATGGAGCCTCCTTTACCCAGGGAACTGTGAGCTGAATGCATGTTCCTGGAAATCTTGCCTGTCCCATGGATCTTTGCAACTTTCAGGTCAGGAGATCCAGTCGGGGCCCATTCCACTAGGGCCTTCAGTTTAAAACACAGAGCTTCATGGAGTCTTATCAGAGTAGCTGTTCAGGCATGCACAAGCACCCAGGAGCTTTATATACCATGATTCTAAAATTCCCAGCAAATATGACTGAAATTCAAGCAAGGTGGGATACTAACCTCTGCATATACACCTGGGAAGGGAGTGGACATCAAGAGGCCAAATAGCATTTGTCTGTGAACCCCACCTTCACAACATTTCACAAGCTAAAAGCCCACTGGCTTGGATTTCCAGTCAGCTGCCAGCAACAGTGTTACACCTTCTTGGGATGAAATGGAGTTCCTGGGAATATGGGAAGAGTACCATATTAGTGCTTGGATGACTTATGCTTTCCCACCTGTAGGCTTAGGAGAGTCCAGACTTACTAGGGATGTAAGGGATCCCCCTACACAGAACACAGAACAGGTGCATTACCAAAATATAGCCAGAGTGTTTTAAGCAGGACCCTGACCCATTTCTCATCTCTGGGAAGGACCTCACAACTGGAACCTTCAAACACACGCACCCTTATTGTCTGACTGACAGAGTTTTTACTTATTGCTGAAAAAGAGAGTCCTGAGGGAAAGGCAGTCTCCCATCATTGATGCTTCAATGACTCATCTGTTCTAGCCTCCCGGTTATGGAGAGCCCAAGCTGACTGGGGGTGAAAGAAATACCCCAGAGTAACCAAATAGAGAAAGGAATTTCAAAGCTTGAAAACTGTCTTTCTGAAATAAGACAGGCGTACAAGACCAGAACGCTCTCCCCCACCCCCTGACAAAAAAAAAAAAAAAAAAAAAAATAGAAAAGAAACGAACAAAACCAAAAGTGGGATTATGTTAACAGACCAAAACTGTGACTGATTGGTGTACCTGAGAGACAGGGAGAACAGAATCAAGTTGAAAAACACTTCAGAATATCATCCATAGAAAGTCCCTAACATAGCAAGGCAGACCAACATTCAACTGCAGAAATTCCAGAGAACCCCAGTAGGACACTCCACAAGAAGGTCATCCCCAGAACACATAGTCATCAGATTCACTGAGGTCAAAATGAAAGGAAAAAATGATAAGGACAGAGAGAAAAGCCAGATTGCCTACAAAAAGAAGCCCATCAGAAAAACATCAGATCTCTCAGCAGAATCCCTACAAACCAGAAGGAATTGGAGGCCAATATTTTATATCCTCAAAGAAAATAATTTTTGATTCAGAATTTTATATCTAAGTTTCATGAGAAAAATAAAAATAAGGTCATTTTCAGGTAAATATTGAGGGTATTTGTAACAACCAGACCTGCCTTAAAAAGACTTCTGAAGGAAGCACTAAATATGGAAAAGGAAAACAATTACTTGCCACTCCAAAAACACACTGAAGTACACAGACCAGTGACACTATAAAGCAAACACATAAAAAAAAAAAAAGTCTGCAAAATAACCAGCTAGCATCATGATGACAGAATCAAATCCACACATAATAATACTAACTTTAAATGTAAGTGGGAAAAATGCACCAACTAAAAAATTCAGGTTGGGTGCAGTGGCTTATGCCTGTAATCCCAACACTTTGAGAGGCTGAGTAAGGCAAATCATGACATCAGGAGTTCAAGATCATCCTGCCTAAGATGGTGAAATGTCATCTCTACTACATATATATATATATAACACATAAAATAAAATCAGTTTGGCATAGTGGTGGACCCTGTAATCCCAGTTCTTTGGGAGGCTGAGGCAAGAGGATTGCTTGAACCCAGGAGGTGGACATTGCAGTGAGCTGAGATCATGGCACTGCACTCCAGCCTGGGTGGCAGAGTGAGACCCTCTCTCTCAAAAAAAAAAAAAAAAAAAAAAAAACCAGAGTGGCAAGCTAGATATTGACTCAAAACTAATTGTATGCTGTTTTCATGAGACCCATCTTACATGCAATGACACTCATAGGCTCAAAATAAAGGGATGAAGGAAAATATAGTAAACAAATACATATATATGTAAGCAAATATATACATACATATGTGTGTGTGTGTGTGTGTATATATATATATGTATATATATATGTAACAGAAAAAAAGCAGAGTGACAATCTTAGTTCCTGATAAAACAGACTTCATACCAACAAAGATCAAAAAAGAAAAGGGCATTTCATAATGTCAAAAGGGTCGATTCAACAAGAAGAGCTAACTCTCCTAAATACATCTGCACCCAACACAGGAACACCCATATGTATAAAGCAAGATTTTAGAGACCTTCGAAGAGACTTTAACTTCCAAAGAATAATAATGGGAGTCTCTAACAACCCACTGACAATATTGGGCAGATCATGAAGACAAAAACTAACAAACATGTTTAGGACTTGAGCTCCACTTTGGATTAAATAGAACTGATAGATATCTACAGAATTATTCACCCAAGAGTAACAGAATATACATTCTTTATGGCACATGACACTTACTCTATAATTGATCATATAATCAAAAGTAAAACATTCCTCAGCAAATGCAAAACAACTAAATCACAACAACCATTCTCTTTGACCGCAGCAGAATCAAATTACAAACTAAGAAATTTACTCAAATTCATACAATTATATGGAAATTGAATAGCCTGCTTCTCCATGACTTTTAGGTAAATAATAGAATTATGACAGAAATCAAGAAATTCTTTGAAACTGAGAACAAAGAGACAATGAACCAGAATCTCTGCAACACAGCTAATATAGGGTTAAGAGGGAAATCTGTAGCACAAAATACCCATGTCAAAAAGCTAGAAAGATCTCAAGTTAACAATCTAACATCACAACTAAAAGAGCTAGAGAACCATGAGCAAACAAATCCCAAGGCTTGCAGAAGAAAATCTATGTGACCAACAGTACACTTCTTTGTTGAATTACTGCACGCCAGAGAAGATGTGGGGTCCATTTCAGCCTTCTTAAAGATATGTCAGCTAATTTTTTTATGTCCTGCAACACTGAGCATCATAAATGAACTATAGAGTTTCACTTTGACATACAACCACTAAAGGAATGTATTGTCACCAGACACTCTAAGATATGTTTCAGGGAATTCTAAAGAAGAAAACAAAAGAATGACATTCACTACCACAGAGGCTCAGAGAAGCACATAGCCCACAGATATTATAAAACAACTACATAATCAAAACTACAAAGCACTAGCTAAAACCAGTCAACAGAAACAAAATCTTAAACATCAATATTAACCATACATGTAAATTCCCTAAATGCTCTACTTAATATATATAGTAGCAAACTACATTTAAAGATTTTCATTTTTATGCTGTCTTCAAGGAACTCATCTCATATGTAATGATTCCCACAGTCTCAAAGTGAAAAAATGAAGAGAGATTTATCACACAAATGGAAAACCAAAGAGAGACAGAAAGAGTTGCTATATTTGTATTATATGAAAGAGGCTTTAAGTCAACAACAGTAAAAAAAAGTCATTAAATGATAATAAAGAGTTTAATTTAACAAGAAGAATTAACTATTGTAAGTATACGTACAAACAACATTGAAATCTCTAGATTTATAAAATGATTGCTTCTCAAGGTAAGAAAAGATCTTCACAATACTAGTGAGAAACTTCAACACCACACTGAAAACGCTAGACAGATTATTGTAAGGGAAACTAAGAGATTCTGAACTTAAATTGAATACTAGACAAATTAGGCCTAATAGATATGTACAAAATGCTACAAGAAACAACAATAAAATATACATTCTTCTCAACCACAGAAAAACATTTTGAAAATTGACCACATTTTATTTTAAAGTCTCAGTAAATTTTATAAATTTAAAATTATACTAACCAACTTCTTGGACTACAATGGAATAAATATAAAAGTCAATGGCAAGAAAAATCTCAAAAACACACAAATGTGTGAAAGCTAAACCACTTACTCTACATAAAATTTTAATAAACAACAAAATTAAGGTAGAAATCAAAAAGTTATTTGAAAAACAAATAAATGTAGAAAAATACCAAAACCTCAGAAATGTGGTAAAAGCAGTGTTAAGGGGAAGTTTATGAATATTAAATATCAACACCAAGAAGATAGAAAGATCTGAAATTTGCAACCTTATCTTACACTTAAAGAAACTAGAAAAACAAGAATAAAAAAACTACACCAAAAACTGCAGAAAAAAAGGAGAATTGGAGCATAATTAAATGAAACTGAAACCCCCAGAAGCCATAAATGGGATAAATAAGATCAATAGACCACTAACTCGAACAGGAGTGAAAAAGAGACGAGGCAAAATAAGCACAGGCAGAACTGACACAGCTGACATCAAAACTGATCCCACAAAAGTACAAAAGATACTCAGAAGCTACTATAAACCTTTCCAGGCATATAAACCAGAAAATTAAAGGAAATGAATAAATTCCTAAAATCACAGAATCTTCAAAGAATGAACAACGAAGAAAAGAAATCCTGAACAGACTAATAAGGAGTAATAAAATTGAATCAGTAATAAAAAATTATTAGCCCCCCAAAAAAGTCCTGCACCAAAAAACTTCATGACCATTTTTTTTTCAGATACACTAAAAAGATGAAACAAATACTACTGAAACTATTAAAAAAAAATAATAAAAAGGAAGAAGAATGACCTTTTTTTCTTTCTTTTTTTCTTTTTTCTGCCACAGATTCTGTCTCTGTTGTCCAGACTGTAGTGAAATGGCTTGACCTCAGCTCATTGCAACCTCTGCCTCTCGGTTCAAGAAATTCTCCTATCTTGGCCTTCCAGTTAGTTGCGAATACAAGTGCCCACCACCACACCTGGCTAATTTTTGTATTTTTAGTAGAAATGGAGTTTCACTATGTTAGCAGTCTGGTTTTGAACTTCTGACTTCATCTATTTGCCCACTTTGGCCTCCCAAAGTGCTGAGATTACAGGTGTGACTCTTAATTTATTTTATAAGACAACTATTATCCTGATACTTAAATCTGTCAAAGACACAACAAAATAGAAACCACAGACAAATAGCCTCAATGATTGTAGACAGAAAATTTACCAACAAAATATTAGCAACCCAAATCCAAAAGTACATCAAAAGGTTATGCACTATTATCTGGATGGCTTTATTCATGGAATTTCAAGATAATTTAATATAGGTAAATCAATAAATGTAATTCAACACATAAACAATTAAAACCAGAAATCATGTAATTATCTCAATAATGCAAAACATGCATTCGATAAGATTCAGTATGGCATAATAATAAAATCACTATATAAACTAGGCATCAAAAGAACATAACTCAAAATAATAATAGCCATCTTTGACAAACACACAGCCAATATCATACAGAATGAGAAAATTGATAGCATTCCCCCTAAAAACTTAACAAGATAAGAATCCATTCTTATCTATATTACTCAATTTGGTATTGCAATTGCTAAACAACAGAAATCAGACAAGGGAAAGAAATAAAAGACACACAATTAAGAAAATAGGGAGTCTGCCGGGGGCGGTGGCTCAAGCCTGTAATCCTAGCACTTTGGGAGGCCGAGACGGGCGGATCACGAGGTCAGGAGATCGAGACCATCCTGGCTAACACGGTGACCCCGTCTCTACTAAAAAATACAAAAATCTAGCCAGGCGAGATGGCAGGCGCCTGTAGTCCCAGCTACTCCGGAGGCTGAGGCAGGAGAATGGCAGGAACCCGGGAGGTGGAGCTTGCAGTGAGCTGAGATCTGGCCATGCACTCCAGCCCCGGCGACAGAGCGAGAGTCCGTCTCAAAAAAAAAAAAAAAAGAAAGAAAGAAAAGAAAAGAAAGAAAATAGGGAGTCAAATTATCTCTTTTCAGACAATATGATTCTATACTTAGAAAATCCTAAATATTTTACAAAAAGGCTCTTTCAGAAGAACAAATTCAGCAAGTATCATGATACAAAATCAGTGTACAAAAATAAGTAACATTTTTATACACTAGTAATTTTGTCAGATGAATAGATTGCAAAAATTTTATTTCATTCTGTAGGTTGCCTATTCAGTCTGTTGATCGTTTATTTTGATGTGTAGAAGCTCTTTAGTTTAATGAGATTCCATTTGTCTGTTGTGGCTTTTGCTGCCATTGCTTTTGGTCTTTTATTCATGAAGTCTTTGACCTTGCCTGTGTTCTGAATGGCATTGCCTATGCTTTATTCTAGTGTTTAGGTAGTTTTAAGATTTATATTTAAGCCTTTAATCCATCTTGAATTTATTTTTGTGTAAGGTGTAAGGAAAGGATCCAGTTTCAGTTTTCTGCTTATGGCTAGCCAGTTTCCCCAGCACCATTTATTAAATAGGGAATCCTTTTCCCCTTGCTTGTTTTGGTCAGGTTTTTCAAAGATCAGATGGTTGTAGATGTATTTCTGAGGTCTCTGTTCTGTTCCTTTTGTCTACATTTCTGTTGTGGTGTCAGTACACATCAGTTAGAAGGGTGATCATTAAAAAGTCAAGAAGCAACAGATGCTGGAGAGGATGTGGAGAAATGGGAATGCTTTTACACTGTTAGTGGGAGTGTAAATTATTTCAACCATTGTGGAAGACAATCTGGTGATTCCTCAAGGATCTAGAACAAGAACTATCATTTGACCCAGAAATCCCATTACTGGGCATATACTCAAAGGATTATAAATTGTTCTTTTATAAAGACACACGCTCATGTATGCTTACTGCGGCACTGTTCACAATAGCCAAGACTTTGAACCAACCCAAATGCCTATCGATTATAGATGGATAAAGAAAATGTGGCACATATACACCACGGAATACTATGCAGCCATAAATAGGATGAGTTCATGTTCTTTGCAGGGACATGAATGAGGCTGGAAACCATCATTCTCAGCAAACTAACACAGGAACAGAAAGTCAAACATCACATGTTCTTACTCTTAAGTGGGAGTTGAACAATGAGAACATGTGGACACAGGGATGGGAACATTACACCCCAGGGTCTGTTGTTGGGTGGTGGGCTAGAAGAGCCTTAGGAGAAATATCTAATGTAAATGATGGGTTGATGGGTGCAGCAAACCACCATGACATGTGTATGCCTATGTTGTAAAAAATCTCCTTGTTCTGTACATAAACCTTGGAACTTAAAGTATAATAATAATAATAGTAATAATAATAATTATTATTAAGTTGTTCTGTCTGGAAATACTGCAAATAATAAAATATTTTCTTAAAGCTTGTTTCTGAAAGGAGAATTGAAAAAATCAAAAATATGTTGAGATTACAAAAATGGAAATAAATTATCACAAACTTATGGAATACAGCAAAGTAGTGTTACACGATAAGTTTACAGCAATGAGTGCAAAAAAATAGAAATATTTCATATAAGAACTTTACCTCAAGATACAGTGAAATAAGCACAAAATTTAAAGAGGTTAGAAAAAATAAAGATTAACATAAATAAAGAAAATAGGCACTGGAAAAATAATTGAATATTCAAAGCAGAGTATGAGTTAGTGGTTGAAAAATACAGAAAAAGTTGGCAAAAGTTTATTTATTTAAGAAATATAAGACTAAAATAAATAGCATTTAATAAAAATATTGTTAGAAATAAAATTTATCTGGTGAATTAAAAGCATAAGAATTGCAATATCATCAAGATGGCACAATAGGACAGTGAAGACCAGGTTTACAAATCTTCAAGTAAAATTTTGGATCTCACTGGGTACTGAAGCAAAGCTCATGTTTTATATGCCTTAGGTAAGTGCCTGGCTTGATTGTGTCTATGCCCTGGGGCTTTCTGGAATGCTGAATTTAGGAATACTGGTTATTTTTTAGAATAAATTTCTAAGCAATAAAGCGTTCAAGATGTGGTGTGGTTGCTTCTAACAACCTATGATAAGATATGAGAGCAAGGAAGTGATTAAGATTGAAACTTACAATTAAAAGTGAAGCAGAGCAAAATGAAACATTACTGTTTGGCCATGTGGTAGAAAAGGAAAGAGGATTTTCCGGAGAGGAATCCAGGTAGAGCTGTGAAGCAACCACTTGCTAGACAGATTAAACATAAGGAAGCCAGGAAGAAGGTTAAAATCATATCTTCTGACGTGACCATATGGTATACAATTAGAACTCAGTATCAGGCAGATATTTGAACTTTAGAAATACATGAAATTTAAACATACCCGTGAACAACAAATACTTGAATAAAAATATTGAAAAAAAAATATTTTGAGAAAAATAAAAATGAATACACAATTTATGAAAACCTATTACATATATAAAAAACAGTTTTTTAAAGTTATTTGCAATAGTTTTTTTTTTTTTTTCTGAAGAACATCTCAAATAAAAATTCTAATAATGCACCTCAAGGGACTAAAACAACATACAGAAAAATACTATGCGCAAGAGTAGTACAAAGAAACTTTTACTCTAAGATATGGAAAAAGACAAGAGTGTCCACTTTCACCACTTTTATTCAACATAGTATTAAAATATGCAGCTAGATCTATTACGTTAACAAAAAATGGAAAATAACAAAGTTGGAAGAAAAAAGTCAAAGTGTCCCAATTTGCAGTTGACAGGATATTATATATATGTAAATTTGCACAAACCACCAAAAAATCCTGTTAGAATTAATAAAAATAAAATGAGTAGAGTTGGAAATAAAAAATCAATATGTGAAAATCGGGAGAGTTTCTAAACATTTATAGAAAAATGTGAAAAAAATTCCAAGAATCTCATTTACAATAATAACAAAAACACATACAAATTAATTTAATTAAGAATTATACACTAAAAGATGTTAAAGATTGACAACAAATTTAATAACGTGCAAATAAATTGAAGGATATTTAGTTTTAGGGATTGGAAATATTAATATCATTAGAATATTTATCAAACCCAAATAATATACCAATTTAATGGACTATCAAAATATAAAGGACATTCTTTACACAAACAGAAAAAAATCTCTTCAGCTTTGTGTGGACTCAAAGATTCCAGAGAGCCAAAGCAATACTGAACAAAAGTAGCAAAACTGGAGACATGATATTACTGACTTCTAAATATAATATGATACAACAGTAAACAAAACAGAGAAATAGCATGGTACTGATAAAGACAGATAGTTTAATGAAACCAAGTAGAAAGCCTCAAAATATTTACTATCAATTAATTTTGACAAAGAAACTAGGAAAACATAAAATGGAAAAAAAAGTCTTGATTATAATGAAAAAAAGGGAATATGCTCCTACAAAATAATAAAATTAGATATTTATCTCACATGATTTACAAAACTAAACTTTAAATAAATTAGAGACCTAAATATAACCCTGACTTTAAAAAATTACTGGAAAAAAAAGCTACTGAAGTTACTTTCAGACATTGAACTTGGCATGAATTTTCTAAATGAGATCTCAAAAAGCAGGCAACAAAAGCAGAAGTAGGCAATCAGATGCATGAAGCCAAAGATCATCTGCATAGCAAAATATGCATTTGACAAAATAAAAAGACAACCTATAGAATAAAAAAGATATTTACAAATTCTACATGTGATAAGATATTCAAATTGAAAAATATAAGAAATTCAAAAGTTAATAGCAATAAAACAAAATCAACTAACAACCCAGTTTTTATAGACAAATATTTTAACAGATATTTTTCTAAAAGAGACATATAAATAACAATATGTATATTAAAATGCTCTGCATCACTAATCATAAGAAAAAGGCAAATCAAAACCACAATTAAATTTTACCTCAGTTCATTTAGAATGCATGTAATCAATGAACAATAGGTAAGAAGTGCCGGTAAGAATGTGGGAAGAAAAGACACATATTGGTATGTAAATTAGTACAATGATTTTGGAAAATAATACCAACTTTCCCAAAAAGTTAATAACAGAACTAGTTAACAACCTGCATTTACTCTACTTGCTATATATCCAAAAATAAAATAAAATTAGTGCAAAAAAAGAAATATCAGCACTGGCAAGTTTATTGAAGCATTATTCACAATAACCAAGATATTAACTCAATCTAAATGCATATTACAAGATGAATGAAGAAAATATAGTATGTACAGTCAACCTAATATTCACCCATAAAAATAATAAAATTATGGCATTTGTGACACATGAATAAACCTGAAAAACACTTTGCTACATAAAATAACTCAGGAATAGAAAGAACAATATCGTATAATCTCACTCATACGGGGAGTCTAAAAAAGTTGATTTCACAAATAGAGTAAAATAATAAATAAGTGAGACTAACATTGATGGAGGAAGAAGAGAGTGAAAAAGCGCTGGTCAAACAGTACACAATTACATTTAAATAGGTGTGATAAATTTAAGACTTATATTGTACAGGACTGTGACTGCAGCTAATAATAACATACTATACTCTTCAAAAGTGGGGAATAATTGTTAAGAGCTATCACTACAAAATAATAATTATGTAAGACTATTCATTAATAAGATAAAAGTAATCTCTCCACAATATGTATGTACCAAAAAACATCATGTTGTGCATCGTAAATACATGCAATAGTATCTGCCAAAATTAAAAATTATATACCAAGAAGATACAGAATTTTTCACTACCTCATGACTTTCCTGTTGAATTCTACAAAATACTTAAAGAGTGAATATTAATTCTTCTAAAATGTTTACAAATAACTAAAGAGAAAGAAACATCTTTCAAACTTATTTAACAAGTTCTGCCTTAAAAATGTAAGAAATTGGAGGAGGTTTCAAGATGGCTGAATAGGAACAGCTCCAGTCCATAGCTCCCAGCATGAGTGACAGAGAAGATGAGTGATTTCTGCATTTCCAGCTGAGGTACCGGGTTCATCTCATTGGGGCTTGTTGGACAGTGGGTGCAGTCCATGGAGTGTGAGCCAAAGCATGGCAGTGCATCACCTTACTCTGGAAGCTCAAGGGGTTGAGGAATTCCCTTTCCTAACCAAGGGAAGCCATGACAGATGGTACCTGGAAATTGGTACACTCTCACCCTAATATTCCACCTTTCCAACAGTCTTAGCAAATGGCACACCAGGAGATTATATCCTGTGCCTGGCTTGGAGGGTCCCACACCCACAGAACCTCGCTCACTGCTAACTCAGCAGTCTGCAATTGAATTGCAAAGTGGCAGCGAGCCTCAGGGAGGCACATCTGCCATTGCTGAGGATTAGGTAGGTAAACAAAGTGACCAGGAAGCTCAAACTGTGTGGAGCCCACCACAGCTCAAGGAGGCCTGCCTACCTCTGTAGACTCTACCTCTGGGGGCAGGGCATAGCTGAACAAAAGGCAGCAGAAACTTCTGCAGACCTAAACATCCTCTCTGACAGCTTTGAAGAGAGTAGTGGTTCTCCAGCACAGAGTTTGAGATCTGAGAATGGAGAGACTGCCTCCTCAAGTGGGTTCCTGACCAGTTAGTAAGCTAATTGGGAGACACCTCCCAGTGGGGTTGATCGACATATCACAGAGCCAGGTGCCCCTCTGAGACAAAGCCTCCAGAGAAAGGATCAGGCAGCAATATCTGCCATTTTATAATATTTGCTGTTCTCCAGTTTCCACTGGTGATACCCAGGAAAGCAGGGTCTGGAGTGGCCCTGCAGCACACTCCAGCAGACCTGCAACTGAGGATCCTAATTGTTAGAAGGAAAACTAACAAATAGAAAGGACCACCAAAACACCATCTGTAGATCACCATCATCAAAGGCCAAAGGTAGATAAAACCACAAAGATGGAGAGAAACTAGAACAGAAAAGCTGAAAAATGTAAAAATCAGAGCACCTGTTCTCCTCCAAAGGAATGCAACCCTTAACCAGCAATAGAACAAAGCTGGACAAAGAATGACTTTGATGAGTTTAGAGAAAACTTCAGATGATCAGTAATAACAAACCTCTCTGACCTAAAGGAGGATGTTTAAACCCATCACAAAGAATCTAAAAATCTTGATAAAAGACAAAAGGCTATCTAGAATAAACAGTATAGAAAAGACCTTAAATGACCTGAAGGAGTTGAAAACCATAGCATGAGAACTACATGACACATGCACAAGTTTCAGTAGCTGACTGGATTAAGTGAAAGAAAGGGTATCAGTGGTTGAAGATCAAATGAATGAAATGAAGTGAGAAAAGAAGTTTAGAGAAAAAGGAGTAAGAAGGATAAGACCAATAACAGGCTCTGAAATTGAGGCAATAATTAATAGCTTACCAACCAAAAAAGACAGGACCACACAGATTCACAGAACAAGAAATTTGGAACTATGTGAAAAGAACAAATCCATGTCTGATTGCTGTACCTGAAAGTGATGGAGAGTATAGAACCAAGATGGAAAACACTCTTCAGGATACTGTCCAGGAGAACTTCCACAACTTAGCATGGCAGGCCAACTTTCAAATTCAGGAAATACAGAGAATATCACAAACACACTCCTCAAGAACAGCAACTTCAAGATGCATAATTTTCAGATTCACCAAATTTGAAATAAAGGAAAAAATGTAAGGACAGCCAGAGAGAAAGGTGAGGTTCCCCAAAAAGGGAAACATTCAGACTAACAGCGGATCTCTTGGCAAAAACTCTACAAACCAGAAGAGAGTGGGGACCAATATTCGACATTCTTAAAGAAAAGAATTTTCAACCCAGAATATCATATCCAGTAAAACTGAGTTTCAGAAGTGGAGGAAAAATAAAATTCTTTACAGACCAGCAAATGCTGAGAGATTTTGTCACCACCAGGCCTGCTTTACAAGAGCCCCTGAAGGAAGGACTAAATACCCAAAGGTACAACCAGTACCAGCCACTTCAAAAACATGCCATTGTAAAGACCATCGATGCTATGAAGAAACTGCATGAACAAATGAGCAAAATAACCAACTAACATCAAAATGACAGGATCAAATTCACACATAACAGTAAAAGTAAATGGGTTAAATGCTCCAAGATCCATCAGTGTACTGTATTCAGGAGACACATCTCATGTGCAGAGGCACACATAGGCTCAAAATAAAGGAATAGAGGAGGATCTACAAAGAAAATAGAAAACAAACAAACAAAAGCAGGGGTTGCAATCCTAGTCTCTGATAAAACGGACTTTAAACCAACAAGATCAAAAGAGACAAAGAAGGCCATTACATAATGGTAAAGGGATCAATTCAACAAGAAAAAACTAACTATCCTAAATAAATGTGCACCCAATACAGGAGCACACAGATTCATAAAACAAGTCCTTAGAGAGCTACATAGGGACTTTGACTCCCTCACAATAATAATGGGAGATTTTAACACCCCACTCTCAACATTAGCAGATCAACAAGAGAGAAAGTTAACAAGGATATCTAGGAATTGAACTCAGTCCAGCACCAAGAAGATCTAATAGACATCTACAGACCTCTCCACCACAAACCAACAGAAAAAAGCATTCTTCTCAGCACCACATAGCAACTATTCCAAAATTGACCACATAATTGGAAGTAAAGCACTCCTCAGCAAATGGAAAAGAACAGAAATTGCTACGAACTGTCTCTCAGACCACAGTGCAAACAAACTAGAACTCAGAATTAAGAAACTCACTGAATACTGCCCAACTACAAGGAAACTGAACAACCTGCTCCTGAATGTCTAGTGGGTACACAATGAAATGAAGGCAAAAATAAAGATGTTATTTGAAACCAATGAGAACAAAGACAAAATATATCAGCATCTCTGGTGTATTTAAAGCAGTGTGTAGAGAGAAATTTATAGCACTAAATGACTATGAGAGAAAGCAGGAAAGATCTAAAATTGACACCCTAACATCACAATTAAAAGAACAGGAGAAGCAAGAGCAAATAAATTCAAAACCTAGCATAAGCCAAGAAATACTAAGACCACAGCAGAACTGAAGGGACACACATACACACACACACACACACAAACTTAAAAAAATCAATGAATGCAGGAGCTGGTTTCTTCAAAGATGAAGAAAATTGATAGACCACTAGCAAGACTAATAAAGAAGAAAAGAGTCAAGAATCCAATAGACCCGATAAAAAAATGATAACGGGGATATAACCACCAACCCCACAGAATTACAAACGACCATCAGAGAATACTAAAAACACCTCTACACAAATAAATTAGAAAATCTAGAAGAAGTGTATAAATTCCTGGACACATACACCCTCCCAAGACTAAACCAGGAAGAAGTTGAATTCCTGAATAGACCAATAACAGGCTTTGAAATCGAAGCAATAATTAATAGCTTACCAACCAAAAAAAGTACAGGACCAGACAGATTCACAGCCAAATCCTACCAGAGGTACAAGAAGGAGCTGATACCACTCCTTCTGAAACTATTCCAATCAATAGAAAAAGAGGGAATCCTCCCTAACTCATTTTATGAGGCCAGCATCATACTGATATAAAAGCTTAGCCGAGACACAACAAAAAAAGACAATTTAGACCAATATCCCTGATGAACATCGATGCAAAAATCCTCAATAAAATACTGGCAAACCGAATCCAGCAACATTAAAAAGGTTATCAACCACTTTCAAATTGGCTTCATTTCTGTGATGCAAGGCTGGTTCAACATATGCAAATCAATAAATATAACCCATCATATAAACAGAACCAAAGACAAAAACCACATAATTATCTCAATACATGTGGAAAAGGCCTTTGACAAAATTCAACAGCCTTCACGCTAAAAGCTGACAATGAATTCGATATTGATGGGACATATCTCAAAATAATAAGAGCTATTTATGACAAATCCACAGTCAATATCATACCAAATGGACAGAAACCAGAAGCATTCCCTTTCAATACTGGCACAAGACAGGGATGCCCTCTCTCACCACTCCTGGCCAGGGCAATCAGGCAGGAGAAAGAAAGAAAGGATATTCAGTTAGGGAAAGAAGAAGTCAAATTGTCCCTGTTTGCAGAAGACATGTTTCTATATTTAGAAAACCCCATCGTCTCAGCCCAAAATCTCCTTAAGCTGATAAGCAACTTCAGCAAAGTCTCAGGATACAAAATCAATGTACAAAAATCACACGCATTATTATACACCAATAACAGACAAACAGAGAACCAAATCTTGAATGAACTCTCATTCACAATTGCTTCAAAGAGAATAAAATACCTAGGAATCCAACTTACAAGGGATGTGAAGGACCTCTTGAAGGAGAACTACAACCACTGCTTAATAAAATAAAAGAGGACACAAAACAAATGTAAGAACATTCCATGCCCATGGATAGGAATAATCAATATCATGGAAATAACCATAGTAACCAAGAGAATTTATAGATTCAGTGCCATTCCCATCAAGTTAGCAATGACGTTCTTCACAGAATTCTAAAAAACTACTTTCAAGTTCATATTGAACCAAAAAAAGAGCCTGCATTGACAAGACAATTCTAAGTCAAAAGAACTAAGTTGGAAGTATCACACTACCTGACTTCAAACTATACTACAAGGTTACAGTAGCCAAAACAGCATGGTACTGTTCCCAAAACAGAGATATAGACCAATGGAACAGGACAGAGCCCTCAGAAGTAATACCACGTGTCTACAATCATCTGATCTTTGACAAACCTGATAAAAACAAGAAATGGGGAAAGGATTTCCTATTTAATAAATACTGCTGGCACACGTATGTTTATTGCAGCACTATTCACAATAGCAAAGACTTGGAATCAACCCAAATGTCTATCTGTGACAGACTGGATTAAGCAAATGTGGCACATATACACCATGGAATACTATGCAGCCATAAAAAAGGATGAGTTTGCGTTCTTTGTAGGAACATGGATGCAGCTGGAAACCATCATTCTTAGCAAACTATCACAAGAACAGAAAACCAAACACCGCATGTTCTCACTCATAGGTGGGAACTGAACAATGAGGAAACTTGGACTTGGGAAGGGGAACATCACACATTGGGGCCTATCATGGGGAGGGGGGAGGGGGGAGGAATTGCATTGGGGAGTTATAGTGATATAAATGATGACCTGATGGGTGCTGACGAGTTGATGGGTGCAGCACACCAACATGGCACAAGTATACATATGTAACAAACCTGCACGTTATGCACATGTACCCTAGAACTTAAAGTATAATTAAAAAAAAAAAGAAAAACAAAACAAAACAAAATAAATAAATAAATAAATAGTGCTGGCAAAACTGTCTAGTCATATGTGCGAAGCTGAAACTGGATCCCTTCCTTACACCTTATACATAAATTAATTAAAGGTGGATTACAGACTTTAATGTTAGACCTAAAATCATAAAAACCCTACGAGAAAACCTAGGCAATACCATAGGTATGGGCAAGTACTTCGTGACTAAAACACAAAAAGCAATGACAACAAAAGCCAAAATTGACAAATAGGATCTAATTAAACTAAAGAGCTTCTGCACAGCAAAAGCAACTACCATCAGAGTGAACAGGCAACCTCCAGAATGGGAGATAATTTTTACAATCTACCCATCTGATGATGAGCTAATGTCCAGAGTCAGCAAAGAACTTAAACAGGTTTATGAGAATAAATCTAACAACCCAATAAAAATGTCGGCAAAGGATATAAACAGACAATTCTCAAAAGAAGACATTTATACAGCCAACAGACACATGAAAAAATGCTCATCCTCACTAGCCATCAGAGAAATGTAAATCAAAACCACAATGAGATACCCTCTCACAGCAGTTAGAATGGCAATCATTAAAAAGTCAAGAAACAACAGGTGCTGGAGGGGATATGGTGAAATAAGAATGCTTTTACATTGTTGGTGTGACTGTAAAGTAGTTCAACCATTGTAGAAGACAGTGTGGTGATTCCTCAAAGATCTAGACCTAGAAATGCCATTTGACGCAGCCATCCTATTACTGGTCATATACACAAAGGATTATAAACCATGCTGCTATAAAGACACATGGACATGTACATTTATTGCAGCACTATCCATGATAGCAAAGACTTGGAACAAACCCAAATGTCCATCAATGACAGACTGGATTAAGAAAATGTGTCACATATACACCATGGAATACTATGCAGCCATAAAAAAGAATGAGTTTCTGTCCTTTGTAGGGACATGAATGAACCTGGGCACCATCATTTTGAGCAAACTATCACAAGTACAGAAAACCAAGCACTGCATGTTC
Organism: Rhinopithecus roxellana; assembly: GCF_007565055.1. NCBI lineage: Eukaryota > Metazoa > Chordata > Mammalia > Primates > Cercopithecidae > Rhinopithecus > Rhinopithecus roxellana. The sequence continues at coordinate 12,736,444 of NC_044570.1, forward strand.
TCACTCAGGTGCGATTTGAGCAATGAGAACACTAGGACACAGGATGGGAAACATCTCACACCAGAACCTGTTGTGGGGTGGCATCAGGTAGGAGGGAGAGCATACGGGATATACCTAATGTGAATGATGAGTTAATGGGTGCAACAGACCAACATGGCACATGTATAAATATGTAACAAGCTTGCACGTTGTACACATGTACCCTAGAACTTAAAGTGTAATAATAATAAAATGTACATATATATATAAATGTGTTAATGTTGGCAAGTTAAAATAAATAAATAAAGGAAGACTCTGTAATTCTATAATGCCTTAGTTATGGTCCTGCCAGAGAACTGTATTGGGATATAAGTATAGCATTTGATCCTGATAGTGACACAGACTCCACTGTAAGAAATTTGAAACCTAATAGTGATAAAAACAAAACCAACTAATAACCCAATTTTTTAAATGGCAAAACATTTTAATAATTTAATATTAAACATTTTATTTTAATATTTTAATATTTTAAAATATTTTCATAAAGAATACATATAAATCTCAACAAGTATATAAAAATAGCAAGGCCAGCAACCTAATATTAAAGCCAGGAAAAGATAAACACACACAGACATAGACACAGACAACTACAGACCAATGTTTATGATAAACAGAGATAAAAAATATTCAATAAAATACTTGTAAACAAAGCTCAATAACATATTAAAAGATTTTATTTGCTATGTTATGTAAGATTTATCTCAGGGATAAAAAATGGTTTAGTATACTCAGTTATATAAATGAATACACCACATTTATAACCCAAAGACAGAAAAATCATGTGATTATTTAAAAATATTTGCAAAAAACACTGACATAGTTAACTATATTTTTGTGTTTAAATACCCTCAAAGTGTTACATATAGAAGGAGTGTATATAATCACAACAAAGGCTATAAATGATGAATTTTTAATTGAATTTCTTTTTCTAAGATTAGAAACAGAAAAAGAATGTAAATTCTCAACACATATTCTTCACCATGGTACTAGAATTCCTAGGCAGAGAGTTTTGAAAATACTAAGAAGGAAAAGATATTCTAATAGAAAGGAATAAGTGGAGTATATTCTAGTTGCTGATGACGTAATCTTATATTTAGAAACTCATGATTCCATCAAAAAAAACCCATGAGAGTTTGAAAAGTAAACTTGGTAAAGTTACAGATTACAAGATCAACATACAAAAAAGTCATGTTTCTTTTTACAATTTTAAGTTATTTTTAATTTTATTGTGGTTATGTAGTAGATATATTTATAGGGTACAGAGATGTTTTGATACAGAAATGTAATATGACATAAATGCTTCCATGGAAAACAGAATAACCATTCCTTAAAGCATTTATTGTTTGAGTTACAATTTAATTGCATTATTTAAATTATATAAAAATATGCAGTTATTATAGACTATAGTCAACCTATTTTGCTATCAAATATCAAACTATTCAGAAACAGCTAGTGGCATGAGTGTCATGGAAAATAATGAAAAAGGTGAGTAAATACAACATCTTCAATAGAAACAACCAGGAGCCAAGAGAACCCCCTGCACCCAAGGAAGTGGTAAGTGAATGTGTAACCCTGAAAAATCACACTTCTTCCACAAATGTTAGTAACCCTCAGGCAAGAAAATCTCTTTGTTAACCCATTTCATCAGTGCATTTAGTATAACAGACAGAGCTAAGTGGAGTCTCCACAAAGCAGTCATTCAAGCATCCATAAAGACCCTGGAGACTTAGATACTCAGGCTTTCCAGCAAAAGTAGCTACAGCTCCAATAAAGTGAGAGGTTGGGACCGGGCATGGTGGTTCATGCCAGTAATCCCAGCACCTTGGGAGGGCAAGGCAGGTAGATCATGAGATCAAAAGATAGAGACCATGCTGGCCATCATGGTGAAACCCCACCTCTACTGAAAATACAAAAATTAGTTAGGTGTGATGGCGTGTCCCTGTAATCCCAGTGAGGAAGAAAGTTCAAAATCCTAAGGAAATTGAACAAAGGATTCTTTTCAAAGCAATTTTACTTCTGCAAGAGGAGTGCCTCCTTGATCGGTCACCATGAGAGCATAATTGAACAAAGGGGCATGAGAGCCTTTATTTCTGATGCAAGTCCTGCCCCTGTACCCTTTCTCCATTGGCTGGGGCTGGGTCATACAATCTCAACTCATTTCAGTTGGCTAAACCTTTGACTTTTTTTAGGTTAGGTGGACACATAAAAGAAGGCAGAGAGGAAAGGGGAAGGGGTGTCTGTAATGAGTTAGAAAGTTAGTCTTCTTTACAAATAAGGAAAGGAATGTTAGCTGGTATTGATAATGGCTGGTTCTGTGGTGTGCCTGGGCTTCTAACCAAGGAAAAAAGGAAAAAAAGGAGTAAAAGGAAAAAAAAAAAGAGGGGTGGGTACTATAAATTAGAGAATAAAAGATTGATCAGGTTATTTGAGGAGAAACCTCATCATATCCTACAGCTTCACCTTTTTCCTTTTTTTTTTTTCTTTTTAAAAAATAACTCTCCTCAAATCTTTTAGCATAATTTGGCTTTGTTGTCCTATTGATATTCTAGAAGGAAAAGCTTATTTGAATCAGGGGGAGGAGGATAGTAAGAGGTTTTACTGAGAGCTGTTTCAATAAGTCTTTGTATTAATCTTTGGGCACAGGGTATGATGCAGCATCTTATGAGAATAAGCAACCCTATTCCAATGGCCAGAGAGATGAGGACTGAGGATGTAAGTCCCTTCCATCTACTGAACAAATTTCCCATTAAATTTGTGAAGAGACCGTTTAGTCTAGAATTTTTGGCTAGCCCATTTGATAGGGCAGTAAGACCCTGTAATGTTTTAGTTATGGTCTTGCCAGGAGCAGTATTATTAGGGATATAAGTACAGTATTAGGTCCTGATCATGACACAAACTCGACTTTCTTTTGCTAGCATCTTGTCTAATGCTATCCTATATTCCCAGGCCATTTGACTATCGAGTTCTAATTGTTCAGCTATTCCTTTAATAGCATCTCTAAAATAATTAATAAATAATTGCTGATTGTAATAAATATAATTTATCCAATTCACATTTTTATTTACAGTTAACCACCAGAAGAACGTACATTCAAATCGGGCTGTTATTTGATTTCAGGGCTTAAATTAGTTTGCACTGCTCTTGGGACCCCAATGACATCTATATTAACATGAGAATTGAAGGACCCATGGGAGGGCCTCTCTCGTTTGATGATATTTGGTTCCTACCTTTTCTGGTTGATGAAATGCCAGGGTGAAAGGGATGGCCAATTGAATTAGAGCACAAATTCTGCTCCAGTTACTTGGCAGAGTGTCCAGTATTGGTCCACCACAAAACGACCACACATCACCTCAAGGATGGCTAAGGACAGTCTGTGGGGTAATCTCTTGGAAGGGCTTAAGCTCACTGCATCCCATTAAGGATACCAGCAATGTCAAGTTATCTCCCTGTCATGAGAGTCACAAAGTAAAATGGTCATTGGCAGACGGATGCTGAACGGCCCTTGGTGACTGACCCGCAGGGTGTTGAACTTTAAGGAACAGCAGAAAAAGAGCTTGGCATGATTTGTTGCCCCAGGCTGAGGGGTTTTGGAAGAGAGCCACCATACATCTCATGCCGAGTCAGCTGGAAGACCAAGTAGAAAGGGAACAATCTGGGCCTCTGGTCTACCGTGCACACAAAGGTAACATTCACTTTTGTTTAAAGTGCAAAAGGAATATTTAATCCATTCCAGCCAAGCATTTGCATCTTGATATCCTGTGTCTAGAGCTACAGTTTGCCTTAAATTTTCTACCTTCATAACCATTACCTTAATTGAGTCCTTTTGGAGATGGGAAGATGATGTTGGACTTGCTATTTTTGGGCAAAGCATTGGGTTCCAGGTATCTCCTGGACTTTGTATCATACTCCTTTATTATTGTTTACCAGTGTTTTAACTAACCTTAGGAAGAAGATTCCCATAGAGTCCTGTCCATCAACGTCTGCTCCTTACCCATAAGTACGAATATAAACAACTCTTGGACAATCATCCGGGGATTATTTATCATCAGCAACAAGAGATTACAGTGTAATAGCTTATAATTTGAAGGGGTGGGACAACAGACTAGTTGGAGTTTTTGTTTCAGTCCCAGTAACTTATTTGAATTATGGGGCTTGGCTGTCCACCCTTTGTACTTAGTATTCCATGAAACATCTGCCCAGTCACCAGAGGGACTTTTTAAATCTCCATACTTGCTTGAATCTTTGCGATGTAGACATAGATACTTATCAACATGGGATAGCTTACTTTGAGCTTGCTCAGCTCCATGTAGGATGATTGAACACTTGTCAAACTGAAAGGTTAACAGATGAGTAAGCTGAGTTACACTGATGACAAGACGGCCTTCTGTTGAAAAGAAAAAAGAGAAAAAGCAAGTGATTATTAAGCTCTTTTTAGAGTTAGTTTGGTAGGAGTGGGCCCTGGAGTGACAGTCCATGATTCTGAAGACGGCAGTGTCTCCTTGACTTGGGTGTGATGAGTCCATCCTCTTTCTGCTGTCTGGACTGGAGTCTCAGTGGTTAGGAGCACTAGTTAGGGTCCTTCCTAGGCTGGTTTGAGCTTTCCTTCCTTCCACCCTTTGATGATAACGTGTTCTCCAGGCTGATGCTCACATGCTGGAAACTCCAAGGTCAGTGCCTGTGCTAGGGGATCTTTGGTCTTAAGGGAAGAGAAGGTAGAGGATACACCAAGTATATAATTTTTGAGGAGCTGGTCCTTTGTTTCAAATATAGGGATGTCAGCAATGGAGTGTAAGTAGGGCAATCTATAGACCATTTCATAAGATGAGAGGCCAATATCTCTCCTTGGGGCAGTCTGGATTTTTAACAAAGGAACAGGAAGACATTTAGTACATGGCAACTGAGTTTCTAAAACTAACTCAGTTAAATGATTTTTTTAAAGTCTGATTCATCTGCTCTACTCTTCCTAAGGAGGATGGATGCCAAGGGGTATGGTTTTCCCAATTTATATCTAGTACCTGGGCTAACTTCTAAATGACATGCCCAGTGAAATGGGTTCCATTATCTGAATCAATATCTTTTATTAGTTCAAATCTGGGTATGACATTTTCAATTAATGCTTTAACTATATTACTGCTTGTTGCACTTGAGAATGGGATTGTCTCTAGCCAGTGGGTAAAGTGGCCTATTACTAGTATTTTAAATGACCAGTTGGAGGCATTTCAGTATAATGGATCTGAATATTTTGAAATGGTCTCAGCTCTGGATTTCTTCCTCCAAGGGACAATTTCCTTAGAATCTACTTGTTAGTTTTTTTGTTGTTATATATACATATTAAGCAACTATGTATAACTTGTTTGGCCGGGGTATAAATTCCTATATATTCATAAACTCAGAGAAAGGCATCGCACATTGCCTGGGGTTCCCAATAGGTCCCCTGATGTAATTGAGACCGGACCTCTCTCATGAGAGGTTTTGACATCTCCCTTTGATCTGGTCGTATCCATTTCCCTTCCACATTCTCTTTAGCTCCGATTTTTATCAACTTCTCGTTTTCAATGGAAGAGAAAATTGGGGTTGTAGTAGGAGAAGGGAGACATGGAGTTAAATGAAAAACGGCATTTTGGAAGAAACAGCAACTTGTTTTGCTGTTTGATCTACAAGATTATTTCTCTTACTTGTGAAAAACAAGCCCCTTTGGTGCCCTGGTACATGTACAATAGCCATCACTTCTGGCAATTGGAGATTGTCGAGGACTTAAGTAATCAGTTTTCTGTGAACTAAATCTTGGCCTCTACTATTGTTAAATCCTCTCTCCATCCAAATTTTCCCAAATGTGTGTTCCACTCCAAAGGCATACTTAAAGTCAATATAGACAGTTCCTTCTTATCCTGACACTTGGCTGAGTGCAAACAGTTCACACATTTGGTCAGACTAATTATTAGGCAGCCTTCCTGATTCTACTTCTTCAATCATCTCTCCATCAATCACTGAATACCCACTATGTCTTTTCCTTTCAATCACCTGCGAGGATCTATCTTTGAATAAGTGTTGCCCTGTCTTGAAGGGAGTTTCTCCTAAGTCTGGCTGACATTTTTATGGTAATCAGATCTAAAGATATGTACTCTCATTTTAAGTTTGGATGATCTGTTATAAAGGCTGCTAGATTAAGTGAATTATCAGTAGTTAATATTAAATCATCTTTTTTCCAGTAAGAGAACCTCATATTCTAAAATTCTAAGGGCAGTTACCAATATCCCTGCTTTCTGATTCAGTATAGTTCTAACTTGGTGGGGCATGCTTACTGTTAACTTTCCTCCAAAGATTAACTTCCTACTTTCTTTGATTAATACTGCTGTAATTACAATAGATTGGATACATTGGGGACACCCGTGAGTGACTGAGTGTAAGGCCTTTCATAAGAAGGCCACAGGCTGTCAGCAGCCTCCATGATGTTGGGTGAGCACTCCTAGGGCTACCCAGTTATTTACATTAGTGAAAAGGTGAAATGCCCTTTCTAGGGAGGGCCTTTCTAGGGAGGTAGAATGGATGGTTATGAAACTCTCTTTTAATTCCTCAATTTGCTCTATTTCCTGGGAATTCCACAAGAAATAATCAGGCTTCCACTGGGCAAGTTTCTCATATAGAAGTTTACTTTTTAATGCATATGAGTCAATCCATAAATGACAATATCCAATTAGCTCTAAGAATTTCCTGTATTCTGACCAGGGATGGTGGCTCATGCCTGTAATCCTAGGACTTTGGTAGGCGAAGGCAGGCAGATTAAAAGTTCAGGAGATTGAGACTATCCTGGCTAACAAGGTGAAACCCCGTCACTATACTAAAGAAATATAAAAACAGTTAGCTGGGTGTGGTGGTGGGCACCTGTAGTCCCAGGAACTCAGGAAGCTAAGGCAGGAGAATGGCAAGAACCCAGCAGGTGGAGCTTGCAATGAGCTGAGATTATGCCACTGAACTCCAGCCTGGATAACTGAGCAAGACTCTATTTCAAAAAAAAAAAAAAAAAATCCTGAGATCCTGTTTAGTTTGAGGCAGGGTCAGGGAAACAATTCCCTTCACTCTTTCAAGTCCTATTCTTCATTTACCTGCACTTATTAGGCAGCCCAAGTATTTAACTTTAGGTTCTACATACCAAAGTTTCCCTTTTGAGACCCACAACTCCTCACATTGCAAGTGATTGAGAATGTGTGTGGAGAAGTCACCTACTTCTTTTATGTCTTTACCAGATATAAGAAGATCATCCACGTACTGAAGCAGACATATTTATTTAGGGATTGTAACTTTCTCTAGTACTTGTTCTAGGATATGATCAAAGAAGTTGGGGGAGTCTGGGAATCCCTGGGGGAAGACTGTCCATTGATATTGTTGTCTCTGCCCCTGAATAGGGGTCTTCCCACTCAAAAGCATATATATCTCAGCTATCCTTAGCCAAGGGCATACCCAGAAGGCATCCTTCAAATCTGTCACTGTAAACCACTGATGATTGTATAGAATTTTGCTAAGAATGGTGTAAGGGTTAGGAACAAGAGGGTAAGTGGTCTGGACTATTTGATTAATAGCTCTAATGTCTTGCACCAATTGATATGACCCATCTGATTTATTGACAGGCAGGATTGGGATATTTTAAGAAGACATACAGGTTTCAAGAAGCTCATCTTTAATGAGAGCCTCAATTACAGGCTTAGGCCTACTCTGCCCTCTAAAGGAATGGGTTATTGCTTTCTCCTTACTATTTCCACAGGAATTTTTAGTTTGATATGTATTAGAGGAATTTGGAATTTCCCTCTATTTTCTACTTTTGACCAGACATTGGGATTAATATATTTCTCATCTACAGCAGTGAGTAAATACAGTGAAGTGAGGAATCCTGTAGGTCCTACTTGAAGACCTATGCCCAGCCTTAACATTAAGTCCCTTCCTAATAAATTCAGGAATTAATAAAAATTAAATATGAGTAAATCAATTTTGATATCTGACTTCTGTGTTTTCTAAAATGTTTGCCTTAGATCCTTCTCCTTTTACCTCAGAAACTAAAAGTTATCCTGAAGACCAGGTGAGACCACGTGGAGGAAAGCAGAGGAGCATGAAGCCCCTGAATTGACTAAAAAAGATGCTAAATTCACATTTAGGTCCCACCTCCAAATTTATCAAGGGCTCTGGTGGGACTCAAAATAAAAAGGCAGAGCTCCTGACTCCCCTGTTATTCTTTAAAACTCACGAGTGTGAGAGTTTCTGTTTCTCTCTCTAGTTCTTCCACTTTGGTAACATCTATTTTGTCCTTCTCCTCTCTCAGTCTTAGCATTATCTGTTCTTGCCCCCTATACCTCTAAGGGGGCTTATTTATTGAGGACCTGGGCCATCCAGATGGTGGCTTGGGTCCTCTCAAGACAGGTCTAGGCCCCTTATAATCTCTGGCCCCTTGGAAGCCCTGCTTAGAGATATACGGATTTGGAGACATGTGCTGGAAGGTAGGTAACATAAGTTCTGTCTTGTTTTTGCTTTTCCTTGTCTCTTCTGACATATACCTTTTGAGCCTCCCTGAGCAGTTCAATCAGGGGACTGTCCTCCTAATTATCTATTTTTTGCAATTTTCTTGAAATGTCTGGCCAACTTTTAGTAACAAAGTGAAGTTTTAACATTCCCTGTCCAAGGGGATTTTCCAGATCAAGGCCTGCATACTGCCTCATTTGCTCCCTCAATCTATCTAAGAATCTAGCGGATGACTCATCTTTTTCCTGTTGAATATCAAATACTTTAGAAAGATTTTGATTTTGGGGTACTCATTCTCAAATTCCTTTTATTATCATCTCCCTTATATCTTGCATGCTTTCCTGGTGGTTTGCATTGTTACTGTCCCACTGGGGGTTTTGGACTGGAAAATGTATGGTCTGCAGGAGGAGCGTTTTAACCAGGAGGGTACTGATCTTCCCAAACTGTCATAGCAGCCAGCTGAATCATACCTCATTCTTCTCCTGAAAAGAGGATGCCCAAGATGGACATCAACTCCGTCCAAGTGTATATATGAGGCCCTAAAAATTGATCAATTCGATCTGCTACTCCATAAGGGTCATCCAGTAATGGCTTAAACTCCTTTTTTAAATTCCAGAGCTCTAAACTAATCAAGGGAAGGTTTACAAAGCCAGTAGGGCTGCCACATTGTGGTACCTTCTTAAAGGCAAGGTTGGATCTGGCTCTTTGGGTGTGGAGGGTGTTTGGAAGAACTGAGGCAAGATGGTGCACTTCCGGGTTCTTCTTCACCAACTTTTCCCACGCGCAAAAATGCAGCCAGCGCCCAGGGAGGGTGCAGACCAACCGGGCATGCGCCAGGTGACGTCAATCCGAAGAGACCAAGATTTACCTGGTTGCACCTGCGGAACACCCCCCCACCCACCCACACGCCGGTGCCCCGCCTATTGCTCTCCCACTCCTAGAAAAACCACTCCAGACAGACGCCACCTGCGGCCTTCCTCAGTCCTCCACTCCTGTCGCGATGTCGGGACTGCAGGAACTCTGTCCGAGAGCCCCACCGGGGGACTCTGTCGGCCTTCTTTGCCGGAGGCCGACAGACCTCTTCCCCACACCTTAGGTGACCAAAATAAACTTGCAGTTTTGCTCCTACCCTTGCCTAGTTGCTGGTTCTTTTGTGCCTGCTCTGGTGGTCTTTAGAAAAAACAAATCAGAGGGAAATGGAAAGTTTTGAATTTTTTTTAAATTGCTCTATTTCATGTTGAAGTCCCTTTAAAGAGGGATACTTAATAGGTTAAGGAGGGGCAGGCTCACAAGATGGTAATTCTGTGAAGCTGGGATTATAAGGATGGGGAGCAATATGAGCAGAAGCACAAGTGAAGGAGGGACTCACAGCAGCAGCTGGGGCATAGAACAGGCTGGGGCGCTGACTGAAGCAGCTGGGGAGTGACCCCAAACTGCAGCCAGAGGGATGGCAATAGGCTGCGGTGTGGCCTGAAATGGCTGGGGAGTAACCAGAAACCACAGCTGGAGGGAGGGGACAGATTGGAGAATGGCCTGAAATGGCTGGAGACTAACCCAAAACTGCAGGTGGAGGGACAGAATGGGGACAGCCGAAAGAGTGATGCAAACAGGAGAGGAACCTAAGACGGGAACTGGAGAGGCAGAATCGCAGGCAACCAGAAGAGTGACACAAGCAGGGGAGGAACCTGAGACAGTAACCAGAAGGGCAGAATGCGGGTCAGCTAGAGGAGTGAGGCAAACAGATGAAGGACCTGAAGGAACCAGAGGAGCGGGATCGGGGGCACTGAATGAAAGAAGATAATTTAAAGGATCCCACGTGTTAGCAGGTGTAGATTGTCTAGGTAGGGGATCTGTTTCCCTTTTAGAAGGGTTGGCTTCTGACTTTCTCCCTCCAGAGTCTAAAGGGTAAAGCAGAACTGGTCCCTGCTGCCAGCAGAGGGTGGTATCGATTTCTTCCTGGGAGACAGGGCTCTTATCATTAACATGTTTGAGTAAGAGCTGACAGATCTGCTCCTCATTAGATCTAAATTTTGGCCAGAAAATTGAGAGTTTAAGGATGCGTTCTCAAACCCAAATAAAACAACATATTTTATCACCTGCTGTTTTTCTTTATACTTGGTTCTCTCATTATCTTTCCAATACTTTAGCATAAGCCCCAAAGGGCTAACAGAAGGAATTTTGTCACTCTCTAGACTCTTTTGTTTTCCTGTCTTACTTGAAACGTTCCCCATCTTAGGGGTTATTGGTGGAGCAATCCCTCCTGTTAGAGATTTCTACCCTCACCCTTCCTGGAGGCTTACTGAGGCTTTGGGGAAAGGCTCCAACCCCACCTGTCAGAGGTTTCTACCCCACCCCTTCCTCTTTCCTTTGTGTTTTCCTGCCTCTAGTCCATAGATGGCAGCACAAGATTGATAGATGGCAGCACAAGACCGCAGAGAAGACTCATTCACTCCACACAACCAGGATACTTACTCCCATTCATACATTCTCCACCTTCATCTTATCCTGGCCACCCAGGAAATACTTTGTCGTCATTGTGAAGTCTCGTACCTTACTCCATGCACAAGAATCGCCTGTTCCTCTTATTGCCGCGTCTTGCAAGCCTCGCCTTCCCGCTTTGCTGAGTTTCCAGATTTATTCACTACAAGAGGTGGTCCTGATCTCCTTCACCCTAGGGCCACTATAACTAGAAAGTTGGATGTGTGCCCCCTTCATAGGGTAACCGAAGGCCTCCTTACCAAGGGAGAATATTAGAGCCCCAAAGTTGGGTGCCAGAACTGTTAGGAACAACAGTCAAAATCCGAAGGAAATGGAAGACTCGAAAAAAGGATTCTTAGCAAAGCAATTTTACTTCTGGGCAGAGGAGTGCCTCCTTGACCAGTCACCTTGAGAGCACACCTGAACAAAAGGGAAGGAGAGCCTTTATTCCTGATGCAAGTCCTGCCCTTGTACCTTTTCCCCATTGGCTGGGGCTCATTCATGCAATCTAAAATAACCCAAGTTAGTGAAATATTTGTTTTTTTTTAGATAAGGTGGGCACATAAAAGAAAGCAGAAAGGAAAGGGGAAGTGGTGGTGTCTGTAATGAGCTAGAAAGTTAGTCCTCTTTCCAAATAAGGAAATGAATGTGAGCTGGTACTGATAATGCCTGGTACTGTAGTGTGCCTGGGCATGTAACAAAAGCAAAAAGGAAAAAATGAGAAAAGGGGGAAAAAAAGGAGGGGGTGTACTATGAATTAAATAATAAAAGATTGATCACGTTATTTGAAGAGAAACCTCATCATATCCCATACTAGTTACCTAGGAGGCTGAGGCAGGAGAATTGCTTGAACATGGGAGGCCGAGATGGCAGTGACCCGAGATCCAGCCACTGAACTCCATCCTGGAGTTCAGAGCAAAACTCAGTCTCAAAAACAAACAAACAAACAAACAAACAAAAAAAAAAAAACAGAAGTTAGAGATGTTCATAACCCTATGATGTTGAATACAAGAAGCTGAGCCATGACAACTTGCAAGCACCACTTTCTAAGCACCTCAAAAGATTAGACACACTGACTTGGAATTCCAGCCAGTCACTGTGAAGTGGTCTCATTGTCTGACAGTGATACATGAGGTTCACTGTCTCATGGCCATGAAAAATGAGAATTCAGACACAAAAATAGTGAGCTTAAGAGTGGAAGTTAATAGACAAAAGAAATAAAAGAGCTCTCTGCTGCACAGACAGGGCCTGAAAAAAATGGGTTGCTGGTTCTGTGGTGAAATGCAGTGGTTTTTATAGATAAGCTTGAGGATTAAGTGTCTGATTGATATAGAGCACAAAAGATTGGATGAACCACTTGCGTAGCACATAGGAAACTGGTTAGGGCTAGGTGTGCCATTTGCATTAGGTGCAAAAAGTTGGCCACCTTTACTCTAATCTTTTACTATGCAGAGAGGTTTCATGCCTGGTTAATGCCATGCTTTCTGTTTCTTTACTGTATACATGGTAAAAAGAAAAAAATAATGGCCCCTTATGGTGGTCTTGTCTGCCTCCCAGGCAGCCTTTTTCTATTGGCACAGCTGCTGGCATTCACTCATGTAATCTTCCAGCTTGTTTATCTATGTTTGCAGCTCTATTTGTAAGGCTGCTCCTTGTTATAACTGATAATTTATTGGGCTGTTTTTTGTTAGAAGGGAAGCCTTGCTGAGAACTCTTTTATCCTCACCAGCTGCCTAAATCATTTCTGTTTACCTCCTATGTCAATTGTTAGTGTCATTGCACCTCTTTAAGAAGGAAATCTCAAAGGGAAAGTCTCAACCATCTTTGTTGGTTGGGCACCTTAGCAATTTCAGGCATCAGGCTGTGGAGACTCTGAGCCAGCCGAGGGTGGAAGGAATCCCCCAGCACAGCACAATTGCCCTCCCAAAACATTGATAGACTGCTGCTTTAAGCAGGTCCTGATCCTGTTCTTTATCACTGATTGGGATCCCCCAAGTGGGACCTCTGTTTTTCCTCATGCATGTTCTTCAGCCAAGAAAGTCTTGACTTTCTCCTGGGACAGCACCCCCAGAGTGAGAATTGGGTTACCATCTTTGTTCTTGGGGTGACTTAGCCACTCCAGCCTTTAGGTTTTGGTGATTCTGAGCCTACTAGAGATGAAGGAGTTCCCTCTGAACAGCACAGGTGCTCTACCAAAATGGGCTCAGGCTACTTTTTAAAGGATGTCCCTGATCACATTTCTCTTGGTTGAGTGAGTCCTCCCAATGGGGCCCTCTAGCCATCCATGGTGGTATTCTCAAGCCAACAGATATTTATTGTAGCTCCCTGAAATGGAGCTATAAGAGAGAATGGTGGGCCACAAGTTTACTTGTTTAGGGGATTTAACTGTTTCAGACTTCAAGCTCTGAAGCATCTGAGGCAACTAGGCCTGAAGCAAATCCTTTAACACAGCACAGTTACATTATCAAAGTGCGCAGATAGCTATTTAAAGTGGGTCCCTAACCCCATTTTTATTCACTGGCTGGGATTTCTCAACCGAAGTATCTAATCACCTCCTACAGAAGCCTTCATGTCAGCAATAGGCCTATACCTCCCTTGGATTAAGTTCCCAGAGAGAGAAAACAGTCTGCCATCTTGGCTGTTTTTCAGCCTTCTCCAGTGATACCTCAAGATATCACTGATCATGAGAACAGTCTCACATGACTAGAGGCTGGAGTGAGCCACAGCATATAGCAGTAACTCTATAGAAAAGTAGTCAAACTCTTCTGTGATAGCCCAGTCCCCTGTCTCCCATTGGCAGGTCCTCCAGACCTGGACCTTCAGAGCTAAGTGGAGTCTCTACAGAGCCACACCCTTCAGAGCTTGGCAACTCCCTGGACAGGAGCCTCCAGAGGTAATTGAAAGCCTTTCTGCCACAGCTTGTGCAGTGGAACTGCCCTTGTTCCCTGAAACTAACAAAGGAGAAAAGACCCTAATTGCCTTATCTACACCTCCAACAAACTGCTGTTGACTCAAGGAGAAGAGACCAGTCCATCTCCCATAAGTCTCACACACCCCATATTGCTAAATATCAGACAGAGAATCCCTGGTCTGGCCCTGTGACATAAAATATCCATCCAGGGCTGGTTGCATTGAGAGATTGTTGACCTGGATTTCCCTTGGATAGAGGCCCCAGGAAACAACCAAAAGATGCTTGACCACAACCACTACTGTGATCCTTTCTTCTGCTGCGTCCAAGCTGAGAAAGAAATAAAAACACAGAGATGCCTCCAGGACAGCACAGTGCAGTGCAGGAATGCAAAATCATGATCTACACTCAAAACTTAACAAGAAGACAAATGCACATTTTCAGATAATTGAGAGAAAACACAGCTGCAGCTGTGAGGGGGAAAAAAAATTGGAGAGCCATACAACTAAGCAAGAGTCTACCAAGTAATTAGTAAGCTTAACTGCTGCCTGCTGAATCACATTCCAATCCTTCAACACCAAAATTTATCTCAGAAACACACCCTCTTTGAAACAAGAGACAAGAAACCAGCTTTAAATAAAGACTTCAAAAAAGCATTTGTCCAGTGAAATTCAGAGTAAATCTATGGGCTGTACTTAATCTACACTACAGTTCAAACAATAACCACATGCAGAGATAAGAAAGAACACACAGATGAACTCTGGATTACTCAAATGGCCAGAGTGTCATATATTCCTCAAATGAAAACATCAGACCTCTAAATAGTTTTTAACTATGATAAACTGGCTGAATTGACAGAAATATAATTCAGAATATAAATAGAAATGAGGATCATTGAGATTCAGGAAGAATAAAACCCAATCCAAGAAAACTAAGAATCACAGGAAAACAATACAGAAGCTGAAGTACCAAGTAGCTGGTATAATAAACAACCTAATGTGTCTGACAGAGCTGAATAGTACTAAACAAGAATTTCACAATGCAGTTACAAGAACCAAAGCAGAAAAAAACAAGCTGAGAAAATCACTTCAGAACTTGATGCCTAGGTCTCTGAAATAATACAGTAAGACAATTTTTTTAAAAGAATAAAAATGAATGAATAAAACTCTGAGAAGAATGGAATAAACTAAAGAGGTCAACTTTATCAAACATTGGCATTCATGAAAGGAAGGGAAGGAAAGTGAAAAACTTGAAAAACATGTTTCAGAATAATATTCTTGAAAACTTCTACCTTGCTAAAGAGGCTGAGGCAAGGGAATCACTTGAACCCAGGAAGCAGAGGTTGCACAGAGCTGAGATCACACCATCACATCCCAGCCTGGTGATGGAGCGAGGCTCCATCTTAAATAAATAAATAATAAAATAAAATATAAAAGCATAATTTGCAATTCATATTTCAGAAAAAAAAAGATTTCAAACCAACAAAGGTATAGTGGAAGACTTCAAAACTCCACTGAGCATATTAGACAGATGATTGAAGCATAAAATTAATAAAGGTATTCAGGACTTAATTCTACATTAAATCAAATTAATCTGAGGGATCTTTACAGAACAGTCCACCTAAAAACAACAGAATCTGCATTCTTTTCATTGCCACATGGCACATACTCTTAAATTGATTACAACTGGATATAAAGCAATCCTCAACAAATATGAAAAGAAAAACAAAATCATGCAAAACAGAATTTTGGACCACAGTGCAACAGAAACAGAAGTAAAGACTCTGAAAATTACTCAACATCATGCAATCATATATAAATTAAACAACATGCTTTTGAATGATTTTTGGGCAAACAATAAAATTGAGATAGAAATTGAGACAATTTTGGAAATAACTTTAAAAATTTTTTTAAAAGAAAGATACTACATCCTAGGATCTCTGAGTCACAGTTAAGGCAGCATTAAGAAGAAAATTTATAGCACTAAATTCCTATATCAAGAACTTAGAAATATCACAATAATAATGCTATTTCATAACTGAAAGAATTAGAGAAACAGGCATGACTCAACCTCAAAGTAAGCAGAATGAAAGAAATGACGAAAATTAGAACTGAACTGAAGGAAATAAAGGCATAAAAAATATTTAAAAGATCAACTAATCCAGGAGTTGAATTTTTTGAAAAAGCATAATAAAATCAATAAAAGAAATAGAGACAATCCAAATAAACACAATTAAAAGTGATAAACAGAATGTTACTGCTGACCCCAAAGAAGTCAGAACAATAATCAGAATCTACCTCATTACCTCCATGCACAAAAATTAGAAAACCTAGAAGACATAAACAAATTACTGGACATATACATCTTCCCAAGACTAAACAAGGGAGGAATTAATTTCTTGAATAGACCAATAAGAAGCTCCAAAATTAAATCAGAAAAAATAGACTACCAACCAGAAAAAAGTCCAGGACCTGATAAATTCACACCCAAGTTCTACCAGATGTAGAAAGAAGAGCTGCCACTGTTCCAACTGAAACTATTTAAAACAATTGAGAAGAAGAAAGTTTTTTCCATCTCACTCTATGTGGCGAGCATTAATTTGATACCAAAAGCTGGCAGAGACACAACAACAAAAAAGAAAACTTTAGGTCAATAAACTTAATGAACATCAGTGCAAATATCCTCAATAAAATGCTTGCAAACTCAATCTGGTAGCACATTAAGTAACTTATACAACATTATCAAGTAGGCTTCAATGCCAGAATGTAATGTTTGTCCAAAACACACACATAAATAAATGTAATATACCACATAAACATAACTGAACATTAAGACCACCTGATAATTTCAATATATGCAGAAAATGCTTTCAACAAAACTAAGTATCACTTTATGTTAATAACTCTCAATAAACCTGATATTAAAGAATGCATTTTTTAAAATAATAAAAGCCTTCTGGGGCGGAGCAAGATGGCCGAATAGGAGCAGTTCCAGTCTCCAACTCCCAGCGCAAGCGACACAGAAGACCAGTGATTTCTGCATTTTCAACTGAGGTACTGGGGTCATCTCACTAGGGAGTGCAGGACAATCGGTGCTGGTCAGCTGCTGCAGCCTGACCAGTGAGAGCTGAAGCAGGGCGAGGCATCGCCTCGCCTGGAAGTGCAAGGGGGAAGGGAATCCGTTTTCCTAGCCAGGGGAACTGAGACACACAACACCTGGAAAATCGGGTAACACCCACCCCAATACTGCGCTTTAAGCAGACAGGCACACCAGGAGAATATACCACACACCTGGCCAGGAGGGTCCCACACCCACGGAGCCTCCCTCACTGCTAACACAACAGTCCGCGGGGATCTATCCACAAGGCAGCAGCCAGGCTGGAGGAGGGGCGCCCGCCATTGCTGAGGCTTAAGTAGGTAAACAAAGCCGCTGGGAAGCTCGAACTGGGTGGAGCTCACAGCGGCTCAAGGAAGCCTGCCTGTCTCTGTAGTCTCCACCTCTGGGGACAGCAAACAGCTGAAGACCAACAGGGGAAGCAGCGGGGGCCGGTGCAGACGTGAATGACTCTGTCTGACAGCTTTGGGGAGAGCCGTGGATCTCCCAATGCAGAGGTTGAGATCTGAGAACGGACAGACTGCCTGCTCAGGTGGGTCCCTGACCCCTGAGTAGCCTAGCTGGGAGACATCCCCCACTAGGGGCAGTCTGACACCCCACACCTCACAGGGGGGAGTACACCCCTGAGAGGAAACTTCCAAAGGAAGAATCAGACAGGTACACTCGCTGTTCAGCAATATTCTATCTTCCGCAACCTCTGCTGCTGATACCCAGGCAAACAGGGTCTGGAGTGGACCTCAAGCAATCTCCAACAGACCAACAAACAGTCCTTCTGACTGTCAGAAGGAAAACTATCAAACAGGAAGGACACCTGCACCAAAACCCCATCAGTACGTCACCATCATCAAAGACCAGAGACACATAAAACCACAAAGATGGGGAAGAAGCAGGGCAGAAAAGCTGGAAATTCAAAAAATAAGAGCGCATCTCCCCCTGCAAAGGAGCGCAGCCCATCGCCAGCAACGGATCAAAGCTGGTCAGAGAATGAATTTGACAAGATGAGAGAAGAAGGCTTCAGTCCATCCAACTTCTCAGAGCTAAAGGAGGAATTACGTACCCAGCACAAAGAAATTAAAAATCTTGAAAAAAGAGAGAAAGAATTGACAGCTAGACTAATTAATGCAGAGAAGATCATAAACGAAATGACAGAGATGAAAACCATGACACGAGAAATACGTGACAAATGCACAAGCTTCAGTAACCGACTCGATCAACTGGAAGAAAGAGTATCAGCGATTGAAGATCAAATGAATGAAATGAAGCGAGAAGAGAAACCAAAAGAAAAAAGAAGAAAAAGAAATGAACAAAGCCTACAAGAAGTATGGGATTATGTAAAAAGACCAAATCTACGTCTGATTGGGGTGCCTAAAAGTGAGGGGGAAAATGGAACCAAGTTGGAAAACACTCTTCAGGATATCATCCAGGAGAACTTCCCCAACCTAGTAGGGCAGGCCAACATTCAAATTCAGGAAAGACAGAGAACGCCACAAAGATACTCCTCGAGAAGAGCAACTCCAAGACACATAATTGCCAGATTCACCAAAGTTGAAATGAAGAAAAAATCTTAAGGGCAGCCAGAGAGAAAGGTCGGGTTACCCACAAGGGAAAGCTCATCAGACTAACAGCAGATCTCTCAGCAGAAACTCTACAAGCCAGAAGAGAGGGGGGCCAATATTCAACGTTCTTAAAGGAAAGAATTTTAAACCCAGAATTTCATATCCAGCAAAACTAAGTTTCATAAGTGAAGGAGAAATAAAATCCTTTACAGATAAGCAAATGCTTAGAGATTTTGTCACCACCAGCCCTGCCTTACAAGAGACCCTGAAGGAAGCCCTCAACATGGAAAGGAACAACCGGTACCAGCCATCGCAAAAACATGCCAAAATGTAAAGACCATCGAGGCTAGGAAGAAACTGCATCAACTAACGAGCAAAATAACCAGTTAATATCATAATGACAGGATCAAGTTCACACATAACAATATTAACCTTAAATGTTAACGGACTAAATGCTCCAATTAAAAGACACAGACTGGCAAAGTGGATAAAGAGTCAATACCCATAAGTCTGCTGAATTCAGGACACCCATCTCACATGCAGAGACATACATAGGCTCAAAATAAAGGGATGGAGGAAGATCTACCAAGCAAATGGAGAACAAAAAAAAGCAGGGGTTGCAATCCTAGTCTCTGATAAAACAGACTTTAAATCATCAAAGATCAAAAGAGACAAAGAAGGCCATTACATAATGGTAAAGGGATCAATTCCACAGGAAGAGCGACCTATCCTAAATATATATACACCCAATACAGGAGCACCCAGATTCATGATGCAATTCCTTAGAGACTTACAAAGAGACTTAGACTCCCATACAATAATAATGGGAGACTTCAACACTCCACTGTCAACATTAGACAAATCAATGAGACAGAAAGTTAACAAGGATATCCAGGAATTGAACTCAGCTCTACACCAAGCAGAACTAATAGACATCTATAGAACTCTCGACCCCAAATCAACAGAATATACATTCTTCTCAGCACCACATCACACTTATTCCAAAATTGACCACATAATTGGAAGTAAAGAACTCCTCAGCAAATGTAAAAGAACAGAAATTATAACAAACTGTCTCTCAGACCACAGTGCAATCAAACTAGAACTCAGGACTAAGAAACTCAATCAAAACCGCTCAACTACATAGAAACTGAACAACCTGCTCCTGAATGACTACTGGGTACATAACGAAATGAAAGCAGAAATAAAGATGTTTTTGAAACCAATGAAAACAAAGATACAACATACCAGAATCTCTGGGACACATTTAAAGCAGTGTGTAGAGGGAAATTTATAGCACTAAATGCCCACAAGAGAAAGCTGGAAAGATCTAAAACGGACACTCTAACATCACAATTAAAAGAACTAGAGAAGCAAGAGCAAACACATTCAAAAGCTAGCAGAAGACAAGAAATATCTAAGATGAGAGCAGAACTGAAGGAGATAGAGACACAAAAAACCCTCCAAAAAATCAATGAATCCAGGAGTCAGTGTTTTGAAAAGATCAACAAAATTGACAGACTGCTAGCAAGACTAATAAAGAAGAAAAGAGAGAGGAATCAAATAGATGCAACAAAAAATGATAAAGGGGATATCACCACTGACCCCACAGAAATACAAACTACCATCAGAGAATACTATAAACGCCTCTACGCATATCAACTAGAAAATCTAGAAGAAATGGATAAATTCCTGGACACTTACACTCTCCCAAGGCTAAACCAGGAAGAAGTTGAATCCCTGAATAGACCAATAGCAGGCTCTGAAATTGAGGCAACAATTAATAGCCTACCCACCAAAAAAAGTCCAGGACCAGATGGATTCACAGCTGAATTCTACCAGAGGTACAAGGAGGAGCTGGTACCATTCCTTCTGAAACTATTCCAATCAATAGAAAAAGAGGGAATCCTCCCTAACTCATTTTATGAGGCCAACATCATCCTGATACCAAAGCCTGGCAGAGACACAACAAAAAAAGAGAATTTTAGACCAATATCCCTGATGAACATTGATGCAAAAATTCTCAATAAAATACTGGCCAACCGGATTCAGCAGCACATCAAAAAGCTTATCCACCATGATCAAGTGGGCTTCATCCCTGGGATGCAAGGCTGGTTCAACATTCGCAAATCAATAAACGTAATCCAGCATATAAACAGAACAAAAGACAAGAACCACATGATTATCTCAATAGATGCAGAAAAGGCTTTTGACAAAATTCAACAGCCCTTCATGCTAAAAACGTTCAATAAATTCTGTATTGATGGAACATACCTCAAAATAATAAGAGCTATTTATGACAAATCCACCGCTAATATCATTCTGAATGGGCAAAAACTGGAAATATTCCCTTTGAAAACTGGCACAAGACAGGGATGCCCTCTCTCACCACTCCTATTCAACATAGTGTTGGGAGTTCTGGCTAGGGCAATCAAGCAAGAGAAAGAAATCAAGGGTATCCAGTTAGGAAAAGAAGAAGTCAAATTGTCCCTGTTTGCAGATGACATGATTGTATATTTAGAAAACCCCATCGTCTCAGCCCAAAATCTCCTTAAGCTGATAAGCAACTTCAGCAAAGTCTCAGGATACAAAATTAATGTGCAAAAATCACAAACATTCTTATACACCAGTAACAGACAAGCAGAGAGCCAAATCAGGAATGAACTTCCATTCACAATTGCTTCAAAGAGAATCAAATACCTAGGAATCCAGCTTACAAGGGATGTAAAGGACCTCTTCAAGGAGAACTACAAACCACTGCTCAGTGAAATCAAAGAGGACACAAACAAATGGAAGAACATACCATGCTCATGGATAGGAAGAATCAATATCGTGAAAATGGCCATACTGCCCAAGATTATTTATAGATTCAATACCATCCCCATCAAGCTACCAATGAGTTTCTTCACAGAATTGGAAAAAACTGCTTTAAAGTTCATATGGAACCAAAAAAGGGCCCGCATTGCCAAGACAATCCTAAGTCAAAAGGACAAAACTGGAGGCGTCACGCTGCCTGACTTCAAACTATTCTACAAGGCTACAGTAACCAAAACAGCATGGTACTGGTACCAAAACAGAGATATAAACCAATGGAACAGAACAGAGTCCTCAGAAATAATACCACACATCTACAGCCATCTGATCTTTGACAAACCTGAGAGAAACAAGAAATGGGGAAAGGATTCCTTATTTAATAAATGGTGCTGGGAAAATTGGCTAGCCATAAGTAGAAAGCTGAAACTGGATCCTTTCCTTACCCCTTATACGAAGATTAATTCAAGATGGATTAGAGACTTAAATGTTAGACCTAATACCATAAAAACCCTAGAAGAAAATCTAGGTAGTACCATTCAGGACATAGGCATGGGCAAGGACTTCATGTCTAAAACACCAAAAGCAATGGCAGCAAAAGCCAAAATTGACAAATGGGATCTAATTAAACTAAAGAGCTTCTGCACAGCAAAAGAAACTACTATCAGAGTGAACAGGCAACCTACAGAATGGGAGATAATTTTTGCAACCTACTCATCTGACCAAGGCTAATATCCAGAATCTACAAAGAACTCAAACAAATATACAAGAAAAAAACAAACAACCCCATCAAAAAGTGGGCAAAGGATATGAACAGACATTTCTCAAAAGAAGACATCCATGCAGCCAACAGACACATGAAAAACTGCTCGTCATCACTCGCCATCAGAGAAATGCAAATCAAAACCACAATGAGATACCATCTCACACCAGTTAGAGTGGCAATCATTAAGAAGTCAGGAAACAACAGGTGCTGGAGAGGATGTGGAGAAATAGTAACACTTTTACACTGTTGATGGGATTGTAAACTAGTTCAACCATTATGGAAAACAGTATGGCAATTCCTCAAGGATCTAGAACTAAATGTACCATATGACCCATCCATCCCACTACTGGGTATATACCCAAAGGATTATGAATTATTCTACTACAAAGACACATGCACCCGTATCTTTATTGCAGCACTATTCACAATAGCAAAGACTTGGAATCAACCCAAATGTCCATCTGTGACAGACTGGATTAAGAAAATGTGGCACATATACACCATGGAATACTATGCAGCCACAAAAAAGGATGAGTTTGCATCCTTTGCAGGGACATGGATGCAGCTGGGATCCATCATTCTTAGCAAACTATCACAAGAAGAGAAAACCAAACACTGCATGTTCTCACTCATAAGTGGGAACTGAACAATGAGATCACTTGGACTCGGGAAGGGGAACATCACACACTGGGGCCTATCATGGGGAGGGTGGAGGAGGGAGGGATTGCCTTGGGGAGTTATACATGATATAAATGATGAATTGATGGGTGCTGACGAGTTGATGGGTGCAGCACACCAACATGGCATAAGTATACATATGTAACAAACCTGCACGTTATGCACATGTACCCTAGAACTTAAAGTATAAAAAATAAATAAATAAATAAATAAATAAATAAATAAATAAATAAATAAATAAAATAAAAACCTTCTATGACCAAAAAACAGACAATATTATACTGAATGAGCAAAAACTAGAAATATTCCCCTGAAAACCAGCACAAGACAAGGACACCTTTTGTGCCCACCTCCATTCAGTGTAGTATTGAAATGTCTAGGATACTGGAACTTCAACAAGAAGTTCTGGGCATTGAATTCCACAAGCAAAAGAAATAAGTATCGATATAGAAAAAGAGGAACCCAAACTATCCCTATTTGCATTTGGCCTGACTCTAACAAAAAAGCACATAGCCTCAACACAAATGCTGCTTCAGCTGAGTAGCAACTTCAGAAAGTTGCAGATTGCAAAATCAATGTACAAAAAGTACTAGCATTCTTGTACATTAATGACAACTGAGAGCCAATTTAGAAACACAATCTCATTCACATTTGCCACACAAACAATAAAATATTTGAGAATACATTTAAGCAGAGAGGTGAAAAATCTCTAGAAGAACTATACAACTCAAAGTAATCAGAGGTAATGCAAACAACTGAAAAAAAAAACATGCTAATATATAGGAAGAAACAATATTATTGAAACAGTCAATTTGACCACATCGTTTACAGATTAATGCTATTTCTATCAAACTATCAATGACTTTTTTGATTCAATGACAGAATTAGAAGAAAAAAAAACTATTTAAAAAATGTGTTTAGAACTAAAAAGCCAAAATAACTCAGACAATTCTAAGCACAAAGACAAAAAGAAGAGGCATCACATACTTGACTCCAAATTACACTACAAGGCTACAGTAACTAAAACAGCATGACACTGGTACAAAAACAGGAGCACACACCAATGGAACAAGATGGCCTAGAAACACATTTGTACCTTGGTATCCATTTAATCTTTGGCATAACTAACAACAAATAATGAGAAAAATATCACTTATTTAATACACGATACTCAGACAATTGTCTAGCCATATAAAAAAAAAAGGAAACTAGACCCATTTTAAGAGCATATCAAAAATCAACTCAAAATGAGTTAATGATGTAATTGTAAAATCCAAAACTACAAAAACTCTGGGAGGTAATCTAGGCAATTTCATCTCATGCAGAGAAATGACGAAATATTTTGTGATGAAGACACCAAAAGCAAGTGTACTGAAAGTAAAAACTTACACATGGTATCTAAAGTAAAGAGTTTCTGCAAAGCAAAAGAAACACCATTAGAGTGAACAGACAATCTACAGAATGGGAAGAAAATTTTGCAAAATACACTTCTTTTAAAAATGTGCAAAGGACATGAGCAGACATATCTCAATAGAAGACATACATGGAGCTAGCAAGCATATGAACACAAGTTTAACATCTCTTGATATGTATATATATATAATCATTAGATAAATGCAATGATCCACAATAAGATATCATTTCACAACAGTCAGAATGACTATATTTATAAGGCAAGAATCAACAGATTCTGGTGAGCTTAAAAGAAAATGGAATGTTTACACATTGTTGGTCGAAGTGTAAATTATTTTAACCATTGTGGAGAGCAGTATGAGGATTACTCAAACAACTAAAAGCAGAAATGTCAATCAATCCAGCAATCCCATTGCAGGTATATACTCAAAGCAATATAATTTATTCTATTCTAAAGATTCATGCATGAAAATGTTCACTGCATCATTATTCACAATAGCAAAGATATGGAATCAAACTACATGCTAATCAGTGACAGATTGCATTAAAAAAATGTGGTACATGTCCACTATGGATTACTATGCAGCCGACAAAAGAAACAATATCGTGCCCTTTTTGGGAACTGGCTGAGCTGGAGGCTATTATTCTTAGCAAACTAATACAGAGACTGAAGACCAAATACCCCATGTTTCCACTTATAAGTGGGAGATAAATAAAAAATACTTATGAAAACAAAGAAGAAAGTAGACATTGTGGTGTACTAGAAGGAAATGGGTGAGAGAATGGAGAGAAGACAAAATAACTATTGGGCACTGGACTTAGTATCCATGTGATAAAATAATATATGCAGAAACCTCTGCAGATGTAAATATCCCTGTCTGACAGCTTTGAAGAGAGTAGTGGTTTTCTCAGTATGGAGTTTGAGATCAGAGAACGGACAGACTGTCTGCTCAAGTGGGTCCCTGACACCCAAGTAGACTGACTGGAAGACATCCCCCACTAGGGGCAGACTGACACATCACAACTCACATGGCTGGGTACACCTCTGAAAAGAAATTTCTAGAGGAATGGTCAGACAGCAACATTTGCTGTTTAGCAATATTCACTTTTCTGCAGCCTCCGCTGCTGATATCCAAGCAAACGGTCTGGAGTGGACCTCAAGCAAACTCCAACAGACCTAGAGCTGAGGGTCCTGACTGTTACAAGGAAAACTAACAAGCAGAAAGGACACTCACACCAAAATCCCATCAGTACATCACCATCATCAAAGACCAAAGGCTGATAAAACCACAAAGATGAGGAAAAAGCAGTGCAGAAAAGCTGGAAATTCAAAAAATCAGAGCACATCTCCCCCTCCAAAGGAATGCAGCTCATCACCAGCAATGGAGCAAAGCTGGATGGAGAATGACTTTGATGAGTTGAGAGCAGAAAGCTTCAGTCGATCAAACTTTTCAGAGCTAAAGTAGGAATTATGTAACCAGCACAATGAAACTAAAAACCTTGAAAAAAGATTTGACAAATTGCTAACTAGAATAACCAATGTAGAGAAGTCCTTAAAAGAACTGATAGAGATGAAAACCATAACATGAGAACTACGTGACAAATGCACAAGCTTCTGTAACTGACTCAATCAACTGGAAGAAAGAGTATCAGCGATTGAAGATCAAATGAATTAAATGAAGCCAGAAGAGAAGTGTAGAGAAAAAACAGTAACAAGAAATGAACAAAGCCTCCAAGAAATATGGGATTATGTTAAAAGACCAAATCTATGTCTGATTGGTGTGCCTGAAAGTGACAGGGAAAATGGAACCAAGTTGTAAAACACTATGCAGGATATCATCCAGGAGAATAACATCCAGTTATTGTGCTGATGCTCCAGTGGGCTCTTGGGAACTGGAATTAGTTGAAGGGCCTTTGGGTAACATTGAGTTGTAGGCTCAGTCCCACCACACCACAGTTGCCCAAGACCCCTTTCTAATCCCATGTGATGGATATGCTTTCTGTTAAAGGAATCTGAATTAGAACAGAGCCAAAATTTAGACAACTGGGAGTAATTGGGGAATTAATAAAGTCCTTTGCCGCAAGCTTTTCTCTGAGTCTTAAGGCTGGCACTGCTATTAATTATTTTTAAATGACTGACACGGGTCCAGTGTTTTGTCAGCTCTTGAGATTAAAAACTTAAGACAAGAACCTCAGAAAGTGGAGAGTAAAAGATCCACTCCTAATCACCCATCTGATAAATTCCTTCTTACCCAGCCCATGCATCAAAATATGTTGTAGTATTACTAATGTACAAAGACAGAACTGTCTCTCGTTGTCTGAGATAATACACAGAGTTCTTTGCCCTATGACCAAGATAGCTAAGAAAGGGGAACACAAGGGTGATGTTGGAGCAAATGTTTAATAAGTGAAAGAAAAAGTCTCTCCACTAGCAGAAAGTGGAGGACTGAATGGGTTGAACCCATGATGTTGGGGCTAATTTGTGGTTCTTATGGACTGGGAAGAAAAAAGAATGTGTTTTGTCTTCTGGATGTCTTGGAGAATGCATGGCTCTTTGGTCCAGGCCAATCAGAAAGAGTGGGCCAGAAGCAATCAGGGCCTGATGAAACAGTTTATAGAGACTGCTCTTTTGACCTGGGATCTATCTAGATTTGAAGTTATAGCTTGGCCCAAAACTTGGACCTGGATCAATCAAGAGCTGACATGAAAACTTGTAGAGGCCAGCCTCATAATTCAAAAAGAAAATAAAAGTTCCCACTGGAAATTAGTGGAGTTCGCTGTGTTCGTGCCAACAAAAGGAGAATAAGCTTATTGGTGTGAGCCAACTGATTATACAGGCTTTGTTTCTTTATCTGAGTGAATTGGAGACTTGTGCAAGATTTTATGTGAATGGGTTGGAGATTCTCCTCTCTGTGCACCCAGTGGCATGTCTCCAGTAACAACCCAAGTGCTAGCTCACCTACAAGTTAATAAAGCTTAATTTCTTTTCCCTGGCTGCTTTTTGAGTTATGTGGGAAGGAAGTCCTGTCCCACACACCAGGGGCCCTCTAGGAACCCTTCTCTTGGTTTCTGTCTAATGCAGGCTAACTCCTGTCAGCAAAATGGTGAGAATACTATATGCAACCCAATAATCAACAATTACATCTATTAATATTTTATCATATGTTTCATATATTATTAAATAAAAAGATAAATAATTTGTTTTAAATTAAATTACTATATTAACTCACATGAGTCTAACTAGCTTATATGTAAAGTTATCCATGGAAGCACAGAAAGGAAGCAATATGTTAAAATGTAAGAAGCCAATAAAGGCTATATTTTTAGTCAGATTTTATTTAATTTACACAAATGTTTATTAAGTTTTTGGTCATAATTTTTACCTCAACACATGGTTTCTAATATAATTTACCTTTTAACTCATGGATAAAGTCTTACTTCAGAACTGAAAAGCCTCTTTAATTTAGCATGCGCTTAAATTGCTGGACCCATCCTATGTGTTACTGATTCAGTTGCTGTGAACTTTGGTTAAAATATATATATATATATATATATATATATAATTTTACAAGTTCTCAGGTGTTTCAAATGCTGCTAGTCAATGGAAACCAGTTGCAGGACCAATGGCTGGGTGTATGTTTATTTCTGTCATCTCCAGTAAAAATATTGGCCCAGAAGGTATCAGTCAAATACACCAGAGAACATTGTTGATTTTAAGTGGACACAGATCTTTCTCATAGTAATGTAAAAATGGGGTCAAATATATCAGAATTCTTTAATTTTGATTTTGAGAGATTGATAAAATCTGATTTTATGTTGAAAGCCTGAATATTTTTCTTGGCCCACATTAGTCATTAAATATTCAGTTGGGGCTTATGTATTTGGTCTGGCCTGGTATTGAAATTGTGAAGCTTTATGCACTGAATGTCTGATCTGTGTGAACACATATGGATGGGTCACTGAGAGTGCAGTGGGTGAAATAATTCAATAACACAATTATTTTTATAATTATAAATCCTTCTATTGCTGTGATGGTTACATGGGAAGGATATGGGGAATACGGTGGACACAGTGGAGGTTTAGGAGCCTAGGATCACACCCAGACTTGGAAGATATGTTACATTTCTGAACTCTGTTCTTTACTTCAATGGAAGCCTCTTCAGAGTCCTCTTTATATAAATAGCAAAATTTCACAGAGGGGGCTGCGGATTTTGATATTACAGAAAAAAACATACATCATAGAGTTGGCTCCACATATCCTTAGACCTTTTTCTATTCTCTCTTGTTTTACTAGCTTTGAAATTTTCCTTTAGTTGAAACTCTCAGTGTTATGTTATAAAATAAAACCTATGCTGCTCACTTATTAGGTGAAATTATATGAACTTCTACTCACATATGTAATTCTACTCACATATGTAACTTCTACTCACATGTGTAATTATATTCTAACAGTATAAATCAGTTTGAGAAATTTTTAATTTTAGGCCTTATTTGTTTCTATTTTAAATAATTTGACAATTTTTGTTGATTTTTGATGTACTGGAATATTTTTTAAATGACTTTTTCTCATACAATTAATTATAATGCCTAGTCTGTAACTGATTTTGACTTTGCTTCTGTTAAATTTTTTTTTTTAAATAGAACGTTCAAATATATCAATATTATTGTAAATATCTCAGATATAATTTTACAGTTATTATGAAAGATTTCTCAATAATTCTCATGAAAGTCTATTGGTTCATTTTGGTAAATTCATAAAGAAATTTTAATTTGTTATTTATTTTTTCCTTTCTTTAACTATTTTTTTCACTTAACATAATGATATACAGTTCCATCCATGTTGTTATAAATGACAGGATCATATTTTCTTTTATGGCTTAATAGTACTCCATTGTATACATGTACCAGATTTTATTGATCAGTTCCTCAGTTTGTAGACATAGGTTTCTTCCAAATGTGTTATTGTTAATAGTGTTGCAATAAACATGGAAGTTCAGATATCACTTCAATATAATGAATTTATTTCTTTTGAATGTATACCCAACAGTGGGATTGTTGGGCCCACTGTTGGGTAGCTCTATTTTTAGTTTTTGAGAAAGTTTCAAACTGTTCTCCATACAGGTTGTACTGATTCACATTCTTACAGTGTTGGAGGGTTCCTTTTCTCCAAATCCTCAAGAGTATTTGTTATTGCCCATGTTTTGGATAAAAGCCATTTTAAGTGGAGTGAGATAATAAGTAATTGTCACTTTGATTGACAGTTCTCTGATAATGATGTTGATGATATCATGACCTTTCCCATGACAGTTTTCCATTTGTACACCTGATGAGAAATTAATATTCAAGTCTTCTGTTCATTTTAAATGAGACTGTTATATTTTTTCTATGAAATTGTTTGAACTTCTTATGTATTATGGCTATCAGTCCCTTGTTAGATGGCTGGTTTTGAAATTGTTTTTCTAATTCTGTGGGGGGTTTTCATTTCATTGATTGTTTTTATTTGCTTTGCAGAGCCTTTTGAACTTGATGTGATTTTATGTGTTAATTTTTGCTTTGTTTTACTTTTCCTGTGTTGCATTGCTCAAGCAATTTTTGCTGAGTTCAATGACTTGGAGATTTTTCCAGATGTTTTCTTGTTTCACAGTTTCATAGTTTCAGGTTCCACATTGAAGTCGTTAGTACCGTCTGATTCAAATTTTGTATATGGTGAGAAATAGGGGTCTACCTTAATTCTTTTGCCTGTGGATATTCAGTTTTCATAGCACCACTTCTTGACAAAAAAAAAAAAAAAAGCTCTTTTCCCAATGAATGTTCTCCACACTTTTCTCCAAAATGATTTTACTGTAAATGAATTGACTTATTTCTGAGTTCTCTAACCTGTTGAAATGGTCTATGTGCCTGCTTATTTGCCTCTACCATGTCTTTTTGGTTACTATAGCTCTATAACATAATTTGAAGTGATAATATGATAGGAATTACATTAACTCTGTAGATTTATTTAGGTAGTACATATTTTAAAAATATTAATTCTATCAATTCATAAACAGGGAATATCTTTACATTTTTAAGTGTCTTCAATTTTTTACATAAGTGTTTTATAGTTTTCACCATAGGGACCTTTCACTTTATTGGTTAAGGCAAATTTTATGTATTTGATTTTATTTGTAGTATTGTAAATAAAATTGTTTTCTTAATTTTTCTCAGATTGTTCACTGTTAGCATACAGAAATACTACTAAGATTTATCTGTTCATTTTTTAGTTCTACAATTTCGCTAATCTTATTATTATTGATCTTATAGCTCTTTGGTGGATTCTTTAAGATTTTTTTCAAATGTAAGATTATATCATCAGCAAACAATAATAATTTGACTTTTTTTTTTCTTTATTCTGATTGCTCTAGGTAGGACTTTCAATACCACACTGAATAACAGGGGTGATGCTGGATATCCACTAATATATAAAATATTTTATAGGAACTTCTTTCCTTTTTCTACATTTAGTAGGACACTAGAATAACGTCTCTCATATATGGCTTTTATTATGTTGAGGTATGTTCTTTTTTGGGGGGTGAGGAGGTTTGTTATGAAGTAATATTAAAGCAAGTGTGCTTTTTCTTTTTTTTTTTTTTTTTTTTCTGAGACGGAGTCTTGCTCTGCCGCCCAGGCTTGAGTGCAGTGGCCGGCTCTCAGCTCACTGCAAGCTCCACCTCCCGGGTTCACGCCACTCTCCTGCCTCAGCCTCCCGAGTAGCTGGGACTACAGGCGTCCGCCTCGTCGCCCGGCTAGTTTTTTGTTTTTTTTTTTTTTAGTAGAGACGGGGTTTCACCGTATTAGCCAGGATGGTCTCGATCTCCTGACCTCGTGATTCACCCGTCTCGGCCTCCCAAAGTGCTGGGATTACAGCCTTGAGCCACCGCACCCGGCCGCAAGTGTACTTTTTCAACATCAATTAAAATGATATGGTTTTATTATTTATTCTGTTGCCATGATATATTCCATTGATTGATTTAGATACGTTGAACTCTTCTTGTATCTCTGGAATAAATGTCACTTGTTCATAATAAACAATCTTTCTAATGTATTGAATTTATTTTGCTAATATTTTCTTCCAAATTTTTTGTATTAATATTTATCACAGATAATGTCCTGTCGTGTTTTTTTCTTTTTTCTTTTTCTTTTTTCTTTTTTGGTATTTCTTTGCTTTTGGTATCAGAGTAATATTTGTCTTGTAGAATGAACTTGAATGTCTTCCTTCTCCCTGTATTCTTCAAAATTTTTTGAGGAGGACTGCTATTTGTTCCTCTTTAAGTATTTAGTAGGGCCTGGGGATGTTGTCTCAGGTCTATAATCCAAGAAAGGTAGATCACTTAAGCTCAGGAGTTCAAGAGCAGACCAGACAGTGAAACCTTGTCTCCACTAAAAATAAAAAATAAAAAAATTGCTAGATTTTGTTCTACAGGCTTGCAATCCTAGCTATCCTAGATACCAAGGATGGTGAGTCACAAGAATTGATTAAATCTAAGAAACCGAGACTTTGGTAGCCACAATTGTGGCACTTTGCTCCAGCCTGGGTGACAGGGAAATTCTTAATAATAATAATAATAATAATAATAATAATTTGTATAATTAGCAGTGAAGTCATCCAATCTCAGGTGCTTTTAGCTGAAAGTCTCTTTATTACAGCTTTGGCATATTTATTTGTCCTAGATTTTTTCAGGTTGAATTTTTCATGGTTCAATATTGGTAGGTTGTATGGTTCTAGAATTTTTTTTTAAGAATTCCCAACTTATTGGCAAATAGTGACCACTAATTATCTTTTGAATTTCTGGCCTATCAGTTGTAATGTTTTCTTTTCATCTCTAATATTTTAATTTGTCTTCTCTCTTTTAGTTTATCTTGAAAACTAAAAGGTTTATCAATTGTGTTTAGTTTTTAAATAAACCAACTTTTTATTTCAGTATTTCATTGATCTTTTGTTTCCTTCATTATGATTTCATTTATTTTTGTTTTTACCTTTATTATTTATTTTATACTTTTAATTGTGGATTTGATTTGTTTTGCTTTTCTAGTTCTTTAACATGTATCAATAAGTGTTTTTATTTAAAAGTTATTCTTTTTTTTTTTTTTTTTTTTTTTTTGAGATGGAGTCTTGCTCTGTCACCAGGCTGGAGTTGCAGTGGCACGATCTCAGCTCACTGCAACTTCTGCCTCCCAAGTTCCAGCAATTTTCCTGCCTCAGCCCCACTGAGTAGCTGGAACAATAAGCGTATGCCACCACGCATGGCTAATTTGTGTATTTTTAGTAGAAATCGGGTTTCACAATATTGGCCAGGATTCTTTTTTTTTTTTTTTTTTTTTAATGTAAGCATGTATAACTCTGCATCATTCATAATTGCTTTTCCTATAATCCATAAATTTTGGGATAAATTTGGTATGTTGTGTTTCCATTACTATTTGTTTCAGAAATTTTTTTTTTTTTTTTTTTTTTTTTTTTTTTTTTTTTTTTTTTTTTTTTGAGACGGAGTCTTGCTCTGTCGCCCAGGCTGGAGTGCAGTGGCCGGATCTCAGCTCACTGCAAGCTCCGTCTCCCAGGTTTACGCCATTCTCCTGCCTCAGCCTCCCGAGCAGCTGGGACTACAAGCGCCTGCCACCTCTCCCGGCTAATTTTTTGTATTTTTTTAGTAGAGACGGGGTTTCACTGTGTTCACCAGGATGGTCTCGATCTCCTGACCTCGTGATCCGCCCGTCTCGGCCTCCCAAAGTGCTGGGATTAGCCACCGCTTGTGGTAGCTTGAGCCACGGCGCCCGGCCTAGAATTTTTTAAAAATTTTCTTTTGAAAGTCTTTTTTGACTCACTTGTCATTCGGGAATATATTGTGTTTTTCTTTATGTTAATCTTTAGTTTTATTTTATTGTGTCAGAGAAGACCCTTCATACAGTTTCAATTTCTTTAATGTTTTAATATATTTTTGACCGACTATATATCTTTGAGAAACAACTATGTTCAAAGAAAAAAAAATGTGTATTTTGCATTCATTTGATGAAATATTTTATAGATATCTATTGTTTGTTTGATCTCTAGGGCAGATTTCATCTAATGTTTCTCTGTGGATTTTCTGTTTGACAAATCTGTCCAGTGCTGGAAGTATGGTATTGAAGTCTTCAATTATTACTGTATTGAGCCTATGTTTCTTATTAGCCTTAATAATACTTGATTTATATATCTAAGTGTGAGTGTATACACACCTAAAATGATTATATCCTCCTACTGAATTGACCTGTTTGTCATGATTCAGTGACCTTTTCTCACAGATTTTGTCTTATAATATATCTTGTCTGATATAAGGATAAGTACTCCTGCTTTTTTTGTTTGTTTCCATTGATGGAATCGTTTTTCTATTTTTAAAATTTTCAGTCTACGTGAGACTTATAAATAAAGTGTGTCTTTTTCAGGCAACAGATTATTGGGCCTTGTTTTCTTATCTATTCAAGCACTGTATATTTTTTGAGTGGAGAATTTATTCTCTTTCTCTTCAATTTTATTATTGATAATTAGAAACATTTTACATTTTTCTATTTACTAGTTTATGAAATTTAGTTTTTCCTTCTCTTGTTTTTAGTAAAGGCAATATTTTCAGTTATATCATTTAATTGCTTTTTTTTTTTTTTTTTTTTTTTTTGAGACGGAGTCTGGCTCTGTCGCCAGGGCTGGAGTGCAGTGGCCGGATCTCAGCTCACTGCAAGCTCCGCCTCCCGGATTTACGCCATTCTCCTGCCTCAGCCTCCCGAGTAGCTGGGACTACAGGCGCCCGCCACCTCGCCCGTCTAGATTTTTGTATTTTTTTGGTAGAGACGGGGTTTCACCGTGTTAGCCAGGATGGTCTCGATCTCCTGACCTCATAATCCGCCCGTCTCGGCCTCCCAAAATGCTGGGATTACAGGCTTGAGCCACCGCGCCCGGCCTTAATTGCTTTTTATATTCTGTGTATTTGTTGTATGTTTTGTGATTTGACTTTACCATAAGATATGCAGATACTACCTTACCACCAATTATTTTAAGCTGATAACAACTTAACTTTCTTTTCAAATGCAAACAAACACATGAACAAGCAAGAATAAAACTAGTAAACATTTTACAGATTAACTTTGCACCCCTCATTTTTAACTTTTTCTTTTTTGTTTCTATCTTTATCTTATGTTCTGAAAAATTGTAATAGTTTTCTGTCTCTGGTCATTGAAGTCTATGGTGTTTACTTTCATTTCTGCTGTCTAAGCTTGTCTTGTTTTTCTTGCCAAACATTTCATATACTTAAAATGTCTTGAGTGTTGTAATCTAAGATGTATCTGCATTAGGGGACACTCAAAATCCAGTAATGTTGTGATTCCAGCAGACTGAGTGGCACCAACTTAATAATTTTGATCAAGGTCTAGAATTCTCTGAATTTTACTGCAGAAATTCCTGTACTATTTCTCTACTTTCTCTTAAGAAACTCTCTGTTATGAACCAACTGGAACCTGGGGTGGAGTGACCCAAGAACCAATGCTGCCAGCACATTGAGGAATGTGCTGGGTTAGAATTGAAGCCAGCACAGCACTGTGTTCATTCAGTTCATGGCCTGCTGTAACAAAACCCTGGCAACTGCCTTTGTTTGCTCTACACCCTGGGACTCTACAATCATCAGGTGGAAAAGTCAGCAAAGCCTATGTTCTTCCACTTGGGTGGCAAAATTCTCTGGGTCCGTGGTTGGTCCAGAGTTGTCATCTGGGAACCAAGGACTAGAGTCAAATATTTTAGATGTTGACTTCAGTGTTCTATTGCACTGTGGCTCAGCTGGCAAATAAATTACAAGACACAGTCTTCCTATGTTTTTCTCTCCTTTTCAAATGCAGAGGAACCTCATCTCCTGGCCATTTCAAGTCCAAAGGACATAGTACCAACCAGCTGCCAATATTGCTTTAAGACCCAACAGTTATTTAGTCAGCTTGTGCTATATTTTGCCTTTTCTGGTACTCATTCTTCAGGGCAGTGGTTTCTTCACAGTCCCAATGCAGGTCCAGGTGTGTCATATAAGATCCAAGGTCTTTAACTGGGGTCTCCAATGGCCAGCTTTATGCTTTATTTTGCTGTGGAAGAGCTAACACCTGAGGTGCAAGCATACTCCCCTTTATCTTTTTCCATGTTTTTCTCCAACAGCAAATGTCTTCTTTTATAGACACCACAACTGGGAGTGAGTTGTATCTCAATTGAAGCCAACAAGTCTCAGATTCTTATCCAAGGATTATGACATACTACCTTGTTATTGTTGTTTATTCAGGGTCCAAACATTCTTCAATTAGAAGACAATAAATGCTGTCAGGACTGTGTTTACTATTCTTCAAGATAGCATGTTCCCTTTTGGTCCAAAGTGTTTCTAGACATATCATCTTGTAGCTCGGTCCTGTATAGATGGCCTCACCAATCTGCCTGATGGCCTATTCTGTTGTGGATAAGCTGGTATTCAAGATACATAATGAGGTCTTCCTCTAATTTTCCCATTCTTGTCTTCAAGTGGAAGAAAATGCTCTCTTTTGAGCTGTAAACTTTGCAGACTCAAGGTAGAGTAAGAGTGGAACCAGCACTCCCTTACCTGTCCCAGTTGGTTTATTAGTAGGTAATGTACCCTACCAGTTTACCAGCTTTGAGCCCAGTGAAGTTGAGTCGCAGGCATTGTGACCTAGAGTACCTTTCAAGTTTGTGCATGATCCCTGAACACTCCAGCCTAAAGTTGTAAGGCTTGTAGAAACTCAAATTCCATCCACTGATATGAACAATTTTTCTTGGGCTAGGACTTTTAAAAATACTTCCACAGTTTATGGATATTACCTGAATTTTGTCTGATTTTGCTTTCTGCTATAATGAGGTATGAATAGCTTCAAAGCAATGTCTCACAATTGAACTATTCTCCACAAAATCTCTCTCGATGCCACAACTAATGGATGAGTAATGGGTAACATTTGCAATTCAAGAGTGGATATACATTTTCGGTGCCTCTTTCACTAACATGAAGATAAAAACAGAAACTATGAGTGCTCACTTAATTTTGTTTTTTTATGAAGATGTTTTTCCTGTAGATAGTTGTTAAATTGATATGCCTATAATGGTATTATAAGTGACAACTTCTATTTGAACATCTTGATCTGTCCTTATTCTAAATCAACTTTCTTAAATGATTATATGTTATACTAAAATGTCTTTGCATTATAAGTTATAAATGTTTGGACACGTGACATTCTGGTTATACTGGCTCTGGATTTATGATTGTGATAGTATTTTACTCTGTTAAACTCACTAAGCAAATATTTTATAAATAGCACGTATAAAAAGTAAGCCCTTGATCTTTGCAATCTCAAGCATGTATATTTTGCTGAAACATGACTGTTCTTTCACTGGGAAAATTCACCTGCTTGAAATTCAAAATCAAACAACTAAAATCCACAAATACAAATGCAGAGTCTAGCACCAAGAACATTCAAAAGAGTTTAAATCTTAAGAAGCATAATGTTCTGGTATTATCCAAAATGTAAAAGCCTCAGATAACCAGATTTTGGAAGATTACAAGATAATTTATGACTTTGTTTTCATAGAGTTTCTCCTGATCAAAAACACTGCTTTTGTCAAATAGATGTCTCCAAGTAAAATGTCAAATTATATTTTTTTCATAGTTTAAAATATCCCAATTTAAGTCAAATAAATATCTGAAAAGTTGTGTAATTTGATTATAAGCTGTATTTCAGTTGAACTGGCTTCTTATTATTTTTGAGATAAAAGAATGAAGTAGGTGAACTCTCCTCCTCAATACAGGAATGACTGCACATTTAATGCCTCAGCATTTAATTAATTATTAATTTATTAATTAACTAATTAACTTTGAGATGCAGTTTTACTCTGTTGCACAGGCTGGAGTACAGTGGCATGATCTTGACTCACTGCAACCTCCACCCCCTGGGTTCAAACAGTTCTCCTGCCTCAGGCTCCCCAGTAGCTAGAATTACAGGTGCAGGTACCCAGCTAATTTTTTGTATTTTTGGTAGAATTAATGTGTTTCATCATATTGGCCAGGCTGTTATCTAACTCCTGACTTTGTGATCCACCTGCCTTGGCCTCCCAAAGTGTTGGAATTACAGGCATGAGCCACCATGCTCAGCCCTCACCATTTATTTTAATCAAGATGCTAGAATAATGAAAACAGTTTTAACTTTAGTCAAAATAAGTTTATTTTAAGTGAGAAAGTTCACTAAAAGTTTAATTGCTTTATGCAGGATAATTCTCAGTAAATAGTGGTAATCAAATCTACCTTTCTAAAGCAGACGTTGGAAAACTTACAGTAAAAGAGCAGAGAGTAAATAACAAACACTGTACCATTCAGTGTCTGTTGTTTTTATTCACCTCAGAACTTGAACTGAAAGTGACTGAAGCTGCAAGTAACAGAAAGGGGGTGGTCAGTAAAGCCCTACTCAGCAAGCCTTGTGCCTTTTCTCATTCCACACACAAAAAAAAGAGCTACAGAGGTGGAGAGTATGGCAGGCAGTCCTGGCTCATTACCCTTTCTAAACAGCTTCCTTCCGGTGAGGCCCAGTCCCAGCACTAATTTGAAATGGGTCTGCTTTTTCTACTGAGTGATGCTGCCCCACTGAAGGGTGCATCTGGTGACACACTCCTATGTCTATCCCAGGTTCTGCTGTGTCCCTGATAAGGACACTTCACAGTCTTTAGATGAGTTCAGGCAGAAGAACATGACTATCTGAGGGATGTTAACATATATTCTAGTCACTGAAATTGTCTTATTCCTGCAGGGACAGGGGTCAGAGGAACATCTTGGGCAGTGCTTTTGATGTGCTGCCCAGGCAGGTCTTTTGTTGCCTGTCAGATGTATGGGGTTTTAAGGTGCTTAAAATAGCACAAATTCTTAAACCTCCAAACTTAGAAGCTGAGTCTCCTATTATTCATGTTACCATTCTTCCCAAGTACTTATTTATTCATCCTTAAGACTTTAAATTTAGAAAACACTTTAGCCACTTTTTAATTAAAACTTCCATGAATTTATTAAATTTCTTACATTGTTAGGTATTACTTTTGAGGCATTCCTAAAAATATATTATAGTTTCAAATTTTTTTGTGGTTGTCTGCATAATTCATTTGTGATTTAAGAAAATAGTATTGTAAATCTGCCAGGTATGGCTTTTAGAAGATTTTGACCTATTAGCAGCATTTTCTGACTCTCAAAATTTATTGTAGAAAAAGAGATCATGTAGGTCTATCTTGGCATCAGATTAATAACTTTGTGTCATGAAGAATTTAGTATCAAAATTTACAAAAATTATGCAGACAAGTTGATATGTCCCATATCATAATTAATTTAAATTGCTACAATGAATTTCATAGACTACGAAGTTTATAAACAACAGGAATTCATTTTGTGCATGTATAGAGCTGGTCCAAGATCATGGTTAGAATAGTCTTTGTCTGGAAAAGGATAGCTTTCTGGTTAATAGATAGTTATCTTTTTCACAGTGTCTTTACATGACACTATGAATAAGAAAGCCCCCTGAGTTCCTTTTATAGGGACCCTAATCCAATTTATAAGGTCTCTTTCTTCATAACCTAGTTACCTTCCAAGGCTTCGATTACAACTACGATGACATAGAAAATTAGATTTAGCATATACATTTGATGGGAACAAAAATATTTGGCTTATAGCATCAGGTAAACCTGACCCATATGCACTTAGAAGAGTTGTATTCTATTCTATAAATATTTTCTGTTATTCTCTGGTTTAGAAAAAACAGTGATTTCTGATTTAACTATACCTAAGTTCTAAATTCTATGGTTGCCTGCACAATTTAAGGGATAGAAGAAATTTTGTAGGCAAGCTGCCATGTAGTTTTAAGAGAGTTGTTGAAAAGATTTGTTATCTTAATGTGAAGAACCAGAGGCAGAAAAATGACAAAGTGCAGAAAGAGATAAATCAGAAAGAGAAATGGTGAGAGGAACTCAGAGACATGGAAGTAAGCTAGAAAGTAAACTAGAAGACAAAGGAGTAGCAGGTTTACTAAAAATATAAGACTGTTGTTGCTAAAATTAGCTGTTGATTTACATTTGGCTAGATATAAATTTAATAAGATAATTTTTTAGAGACAAGGCCTTGCTTTGTCACCCAGGTTGGAGGGCATTATAGCACACTGCAGCCCCAAATTCCAGAGCTCAAGAAATTTACCCATTCCTGTCTTTTGAACAGCTGGAACTACAAACATGTGCCATCAGGGCCGTCTAATTTTTTCCTTACTTAAAATCAACTGATTACAGATGTTAACCATGCCGACAGAATACCTTCACAGCAACACTACTGTTAGTGTTTGATTAAATAACTGGGTACTATGGCTTAATCACACTAACACTTAAAACTGACTATCACACCACAGTCAGCAATTAAAAGGAGCAAAATATTGATATACATAACAAACTGGATGACTCTCTAGTGAATTTTGCTGAGGTAAACAAGCCATTTCTAAAAGGTTACATGTAAGTCATTTTACTATAAAGACACATGCACAGATATGTTTATTGCAGCACCATTTAGAGTAGCAAAGATTTAGAACCAATCCAAATGTTCATCAATGATAGAATGGGTAAAGAAAATGTGGCACATATGCACCATGGAATACTATGCAGCCATAAAATAGAATGAGTTCATATCCTTTGCAGGGACATGGATGAGGCTGGAAACCATCATTCTTAGCAAACTAACACAGGAAGAGAAAACCAACCACTGAATGTTCTCACTCTTAAGTAGGAGTTGAACAATGAGAACACACAGACACAGGAAGGAGAACATCACACACCAGGGCCTGTCAGAGGCTGAGAAGAAAAGGGATGGAGAGCATTAGGACAAATACCTAACACAAGTTGGACTTAAAACCTAGATGACAGGTTGATAGGTGCAGCAAACCACTGTGGCACATGTATACCTATGTAAAACATCTACACATTCTGCACATGTAGCCTAATTTTTATATTTCTTTTAAAAATGATCTCCCTAGGTTGCCCAATATTTTCTCAAATCTTTTACCTAAAGTGATCCTCCTGCCTCAGTACCCCAAAAGGGTAAATTACAGGCACTAGCCACTTCACTCAGACTAACTAGACAATTTTTAATTCAGAATATTACTTTAAAGTTTCTGCATATCATCCAAAACATTCTGCTCATTGGACAGGATACAGGAGCGGAGGGAGGGCAGTCGGGGAGGGGAGGGCGCGGAAGGAGGAAGGCAAGCAACGGAAGGAAGGAAAGGAGGAAGGAAGGAAGGCAGGAATTGATGTGAGGATGGGAGACGGGCGGATGAGGGAGGAAGGTAGTAAGGATTGGAGAGGGATGGAGTGAGGGGAGGGAGGGAGGGCTGGATTGATGGAGGGAGTGTTACTTTATCTCGGTGACGGAATTACGGACGGCTTATTTGATTGAGTCGAGCAATTACTTACGACTTACTTCATTCATTCTTCCTTCATTTCTTTAGTTATTTCTTTCTTATTTCTTTATTTCTTTCTTTCTTTCATTTCTTCTCTTTATTTTTTATTTATTTATTTCTTTCTTATTTTCTTTAGGCTTGCCTTAATTAATTCCTTCACTTACTCATTAAGTATGATTTATTTTATTTCTCTTTTTTCCCTTTCCTTTCCTTTCCTTTCCTTTCCTTCCTTTCCTTTCCTTTTCCTTTCCTTTCCTTTCCTTCTTCCTTTCCTTTCTTTCACTCTTCCAATGAGCATTGTTCAAATCAAATGTTCCCAGAGTGGTCACAAAATACTCAATTCTTGATGGGGTGATATTGTTTAGAAAGATAGTGATAAGTCCGTGTGCAGTGGTACATGCTTGTAATTCCAGCGCTTTGGGAGTCTGAGGCAGGCAGATCACCAGAAGTTGGGAGTTCAAAACCAGCCTGACCAACATGATGAAACCCCATCTCTACTAAAACCATAAAAAATTAGCCAGGCATGGTGGCAGGCACTTGTAATGCCAGCTCCTCAGGAGGCTGAGACAGGAGAATCACTTGAACCTGGGAGGTGATGGTTGCAGTGACCTGAGATCATGCCACTGTACTCCAACCCAGGGAACAAGAACAAAACTCCATCTCAAAAAAAAATAAAAATAAAAAAATAAAAAAAAAATGAGCGATAAGAAAGAGAATTGCAATTTAAAAGTACAAACAAGAATCAATAGCTTTTTCTGAAAATAGAGAAAATATGGCTGTAGACAACTTCAAAGGCCCTAGTATCATTTAACAAAAACAATGCTATACACTTTGTGTCTTGAGCTATCATCCCAGTAGTGGGTCACCTCTGAATAAAGACACAAAAATATATGCCTCCAGGAGATGTAAAGGAAAAAAAAAAAAAAAAAAAAAAAAGAAAAGGCACTCTCTGGATCAGGAAACAAATGCACAGAATTAGGGAAGAAGAAAGAATAACCTATGCCAATTTGCATTTGTCACTCAGAAAATAGTGTCTAAATTAATGCCTGAGCAGTGAGAAATGCAAATTGACTACTGTGTGAAGCTGGCTCAGAAAATGGCCAAATAGGGCATATTACTATGTTTATATGTTTATTCTCTTATTCTTCTCCTTATAATAACATTTTTGATGGCATAACTCAAAACAATTATATAAATACTCAAAAGTACCTGAGATACTCAATGAAAAGACAAGATAGTTCAGATCTAAATGTGACTTACGACTTTAGTACTTATCTGACAATCATAAGCAGAGGATGCCTCAGTGAATGCTGGTCAAATAATGGAGTCTAAGGTGAAAGTAAACACAGAAGTTACTTCAGTAATACCTCCAAAATAACAGTGGCACATCATGGAGATAAATAAAATTATAAAAGACAATATATTTCAGCTTTGTTCCAACAAAGAATTTAGCCACCTTCAGATTTCTTCAGTGAAAACTCAAAGGCAAGCACAGGGGTTAAAAGCCACTGTTTCTGCCATGTCAGCTGTCACAGTAGAGAAGGTGATTGAGGCATCTTGATGGACACCTTGTGAAGATTATGGCCTTGCCACATGGACTTTCCAATAGCTGAAGAAATGGAAACAACAAAATATATAAGAATAACACTAATTTATAACCAAGATAATAAATAAATATTTATGAAACCATACTGATATAAATTGAATAAGAAAGAGGAAAAAAAGAAGTGTAGTAGTCTCAACAGTGGACCAAGATGTAACAGTCTCTGGTTTTAAGAAAAATTTTTTTTAACTCTGAACAACAAAATAAGAATCAACAATGTTTGAGGCAAAAGTCAAAAATACTGCTTTAGTTTTCTATTAGTTTACTTTCTTTTATTATCTGTTGCTCTGCTTTACAATTATAAACATTTTAACTTTTTATGTCACTCTGTATGTTTTTCAGTTATCAAAAATAAGCACTTCAGGACATCTATTAACATTTCAAAGTTTTTTAAAACCATATTTTGAAAACAATTCAAACAAGACAAGAATTGTCTTTAAATGACAAAATTACCGAGTAGATACAATCAGGAACACAACTAGCAAAGAAATTTGGTTGTTTGGGGGGTTTACAATAACCCAACAAAATAACCTGAACTGTGATTGATAGTACATATTCAGAGACTAGAATCTGAGATATTCCACGTGGTTTTAAAACATACATTAATATAATTCACTAAACTACATCATGAAGAATATTAGACATTACTTGGGCAATCCCATCAACCTAAACATATCAAACAATACTGTTTACCTCTGTTCTGGATGCTTCAGGTCCTCTCTGCAGTTCCCAAAACCTGGACAACAGCAAGGACAACATTGAAACTGAAATTTGATTTTGGAAGTCTGCTCAATATGTTTGAAGTTTAAAACACTTGATATAATGAAATAAAATTTCAGATTACAGTGTGTCATTTGTTTTACCAAAATGATGACTTAAAAATTTGAAATAGCACAATGCTTTATTAGCCCTTATTCAAATATGAAAATCCTGTTCTAAAGTGAGAAAGCTAAATTTTACCTTTCCATTAACTTAGTATTAATGTTAATACTAATTTTAATAAAACTTTATACTCACTTTTATTCAATTTTAACCAGTTTGACAATGAGATGAGGTGTTTACAAACCTTTTATATAGCTTTACAAATTTTGCTATTGTGTATTTTAGTTTCTTTAAAAAAACTTGTTTTGCTTGTATTTTATGCTTAAACTACAAACCATATACCTTTTGAATTTAGTCAATATGTTTACACAGAATTTCCTTTCACAAGGTTGTTTTTGCATTCATGCATAATGAGCTCTTTGCTCAGTCCTATAGAATTGT
This sequence comes from Rhinopithecus roxellana, assembly GCF_007565055.1. Lineage (NCBI taxonomy): Eukaryota > Metazoa > Chordata > Mammalia > Primates > Cercopithecidae > Rhinopithecus > Rhinopithecus roxellana. The sequence goes on from NC_044570.1 coordinate 12,780,084, forward strand.
TGTCTTAAATTATATAAAATAAAGCATGAGTTTTAAGCAAATTTTAAGACTTTTAATATGCACATCAGAAAGTATTTGGGCTTTCAACAGCTAACTGCTGTTGAAAAACAGGCAGCCAACCCTATAGGCAGCAGAGAGAGAGAAAAATAGCAGGTTTGCTATAGCAAGTCAAAACAGAAATAGAAACTGGTCTTATACTTTTTCTATGCAGTCCCAATACAAGGGTCCTGATCTGTGGTAAGTAAAGGATGCCACTTTCTAACAGGCCTGGAAACTCCGTGATCCTAGAGTCACTAGGACTCCAATTAGGTTTTTTTTTTTTTTTTTTTTTTTGAGACGGAGTCTCGCGCTGTCGCCCAGGCTGGAGTGCAGTGGCCGGATCTCAGCTCACTGCAAGCTCCGCCTCTCGGGTTTACACCATTCTCCTGCCTCAGCCTCCCAAGTAGCTGGGACTACAGGCGCCCGCCAACTCGCCTGGCTAGTTTTTTGTATTTTTTAGTAGAGACGGGGTTTCGCCGTGTTAGCTAGGTTGGTCTCGATCTCCTGACCGCGCGATGTTTTTTTTGTTTTGTTTTTTTAAGGGTCTTTGTCTCCCTTAGTATAGAGAAACTTTTTTTTTTTTTTTTTTTTTTTTTTAAGTTCTAGGGTACATGTGCACAACGTGCAGGTTTGTTACATATATATACATGTGCCATGCTGGTGTGCTGCACCAATTAACTCATCATTTACATTAGGTATATCTCCTAATGCTATCTCTCTCCCTTCTTCCCCCACAATAGGACTTGGTGTGTGATATTCCCCTTCCTGTGTCCAAGTGATCTCATTGATCAATTCCCACCTATGTGTAAGAACATGCAGTGTTTGGTTTTCTGTTCTTGTGATAGTTTGCTGAGAATTATGGTTTCCAGCTGTATCCATGTCCCTAGAAAGGACACGAACTCATCCTTTTTTATGGCTGCATAGTATTCCATGGTGTATATGTGCCACATTTTCTTAATCCAGTCTGTCACTGATGGACAGTTGGGTTAGTTCCAAGTCTTTGCTACTGTGACATAAACAGTGCTACAGTAAACATAAATGTGTATGTGTCTTGATAGCAGCATGATTTATAATCCTTTGGATATGTCCCCAGTAATGGTATGGCTGGGTCAAATGGTATTTCTAGTTCTAGATCCTTGAGGAATCACCACACTGTTTTCCACAATGGCTGAACTAGTTTACAGTCCCACCAACAGTGTAAAAGTTTTCCTATTTCTCCACATCCTCTCTAACACCTGTTGTTTCCTGACTTTTTAATGATTGCCATTCTAACTGCTGTGAGGTGGTAGCTCATTGTGGTTTTGATCTGCATTCCTCTGATGGTGAGTGAAGATGAGCATGAACATTTTTTCATATGTCTGTTGGCTACATAAATGTCTTCTTTTGCGAAGTGTCTGTTCATATCCTTTGCCCATTTTTTGATGGGGTTGTCTCTTTGTTTTTTGTATATTTCTTTGAGTTCTTTGTAGGTTCTGGAAATTAGCCATTTGTCAGATGAGTAGATTGCAAAATTTTTCTCCCATTCTGTAGGTTGCCTGTTTACTCTGATGGTAGTTTCCTTTGCTGTGCAGAAATTATTTAGTTTAATTAGATCCCATTTGTCAATTTTGACTTTTGTTGCCATTGCTTTTGGTGTTTTAGACATGAAGTCCTTGCCCTTGTCTATGTCCTGAATGGTATTACCTAGGTTTTCTTCTATGGTTTTTACAGTTTTAGGTCGAGCTTTTAAGTCTCTAATCCATCTTGAATTAATTTTTGTATAGGGAGTAAGGAAAGGATCCAGTTTCAGCTTTCTACTTATGGCTAGCCAGTTTTCCCAGCACCATTTATTAAATAGGGAATCCTTTCGCCATTTCTTGTGTCTGTCAGGTTTGTCAAAGATCAGATGGTGGCAGATGTGTGGTATTTTTCTGAGGGCTCTATTCTGTTCCATTGGTCTATATCTGTTTTGCTACCAGTACCATGCTTTTTTGGTTAATGTAGTTTTGTAGTATAGTTTGAGGTCAGGTAGCGTGATGTCTCCACCTTTGTTCTGTTGACTTAGGATTGTCTTGGCAATGTGGGCTCTTTTTTGGTTCCATACGAACTTTAAAGTAGATTTTTCCAGTTCTATAAAGAAAGTCATTGGTAGTTTAATGGCGATGGCATTGCATCTATAAATTACCTTGAGCAGTGTGGCCATTTTCACAATATTGATTATTCCAATCCATGAGCATGGAATGTTCTTCCATTTGTTTGTGTCCTCTTTTATTTCATTGAGCAGGGGTTTGTAGTTCTCCTTGAAGAGGTCCTTCACATCCCTTGTAAGCTGTATTCCTAGGTATTTTATTCTCTTTGAAGCAATTGTGAATGTGAGTTCACTCACAATCTGGCTCTTTGTTATTGGTGTGTAAGAATGCTTGTAATTTTTGGACATTGATTTTGTATCCTGAGACTTTGCTGAAATTGCTTATTAGTTTAGGGAGATTTTGGGCTGAGACGATGGGGTTTTCTAAATATACAATCATGTCATCTGCAAACAGGGATAATTTGATTTCCTCTTTTCCTGATTTAAGATGTTTTACTTCTTTTTCCTGCCTGATTGCCCTGCTAGAATTTCCAACGCTATGTTGAATAGGAGTGGTAAGAGAGGGCATCCCTGTCCCAGTTTTCAAAGGGAATACTTCCAGTTTTTGCTCATTCAATATGATGCTGTGGGTTTGTCATAAATAGCTCTTATTCTTTTGATATATGTCTCATCAATACCTAGTTTATTGAGAGTTTTTAGCTGACTAAAAGCTGTACTACTTAATAGCATACCAGTGAGTATAATAACATAATTGTGCATAATTGTAGCCTTCTACAGTAACCAAAACAGCATGGTACTGGTACCAAAACAGAGATATAGACCAATGGAACAGAATAGAGCCCGCAGAAATAACACCACACATCTACAACCATCTGATCTTTGACAACCTGACAAAAACAAGAAATGGGGAAAGGATCCCCTATTTAATAAACAGTGCTGGGAAAATTGGCTACCCTTATGTAGAAAGCTGAAACTGGATCCCTTCCTTACATCTCATACAAAATTTAATTCAAGATGAGTTAAAGACTTAAATGTTACACATAAAACTGTAAATACCTCAGAAGAAAACCTAGGGAATACCATTCAGGACACAGTCATGGGCAAGGACTTGTGACTAAAGCACCAAAAGCAATGGCAACAAAAGCCAAAATTGACAAATGGGATCTAATTAAGCTAAAGAGTTTCTGCACAGCAAAAGAAACTACCATCAGATTAAACAGGCAACCTACAGAATGGGAGAAAATTTTTGCAATCTACCCATCTGATAAAGGGCTAATATCCAGAATCTACAAAGAACTCAAACAAATTTACAAGAATAAAATCAAACAACCCCAACAAAAAGTGGGCAAAGTATATAATCAGACACCTCTCAAAAGAAGACATTTATGCAGCCAACAGACATGTGAAAAATGCTCTTTATCACTGGTCATCAGAGAAATGCAAATCAAAACCACAATGAGATACCATCGCACACCAGGTAGAATGGCGATCATTGAAAAGTCAGGAAACAACAGGTACTGGAGAGGATGTGGAGAAATATGAATGCTTTTACACTGTTGGTGCAAGTGTAAACTAGTTCAACCACTGTGGAAGACAGTGTGGTGATTCATCTAGGATCTAGAACTAGAAATACTATTTGCCCCAGCCATCCCATTACTGGGTATATACCAAAAGGACTATAAATATTGCTACTATAAAGGCACAAGCATACATATGTTTATTGAGGCACTATTCACAATAACAAAGAGTTAGAACCAACCCAAATGTCCACCAATGATAGACTGGATTAAGAAAATGTGACACATACATACCATGGAATATTATGCAGCCACAAAAAAGAATGAGTTCATGTCCTTTGTAGGGACATGGATGAAGCTGGAAATCATCATTTTGAGCAAACTATTGCGAGAACAGAAAACCAAACACTGCATGTTCTCACTCATAGGTGGGAATTAAACAATGGGACCACTTGGACACAGGAAGGGGAACATCACACACCAGGGCCTGTTGTGAGGTGGGGGAGAAGGGAGGGATAGGAGGGATATATTATGAGAAATACTTAATGTAAATGATTAGTTGATGAGTGCAGCACAGCAACATGGCACATGTATACATATGTAATAAACCTGCACATTGTGCACATGTACCCTAGGACTTAAACTATAATTATATATATGTATGTGTGTGTATATATCTTCTTTTAAAATAACCCAGGAACAAATGTCTTTACAGCTGAAATCTACCAAACATTTATAAAAATTAATACAAGACAAATTCAAACTTTTCTGAAAAATAGAGTAGGAGGTAATACTTTTAAACAAATTTTACAAGACCAGTATTACTCTAATAACAAAACCAGACAAGAACACATCAGTGAAAAACTACAAGCCAATATCTCTCATAAATATGAAAAATTTCTCAACAAAATACAAGCAAACCAAATTTCACCATTCATTAGAAAGATCACTCATTATGACCAAGTGGGATTTGTTCCTTTTATGCAAAATTTGTTCAACATATGGGTAAATGAATTGATATGAAACATCATATCAACAGAAGTAAGAAAGAAAGCCAAATGATTATTTTAATTAACACTCAAAAAGCATTTGAAAATATTCAACACTATTCAACACTCCCAATGATGAAACCCCTCAACTAACTGGGTATAGAAAGAACATGCTTTAACAAAATAGAATCCATATATTACAAACCCACAGCGAGCATCTTACTGAATGAGGAAAAACTAAAAGTCTTTCTTCTAAAGTATGACATATGAAAAGAATGTCCATTGACAACACTTACTCAACATAGGAAAACCTAGAGATATGAGATATTTGGAACTGTCACTTTTCTGGATGGAAATATCAGAAGCTGGTAGCTCATTTGACTGCATTTTGCTTAGGCCCACTGGACTTACTCCACAAAATGTGCCTGGCAGGCTATTCTTGGCTTATGCTACTTGCCTGGATCCCATGCCTCTAAGAAAGATTACAAGTCAGGCGTGAAGCAGAAAAATGTGCATTAGCAAGGGTGAATTCTGGCCACTGCAGTCAGACATGCTGGCTGCTGCCAGGGGGTGGGCAATTCCATCTGCCAGGACTTTTGAGTCCAGGAGTACTGAAAGCAGCTTTTACGATTAGCATTGGGGAATGTGGTGGTGCCTTTAGGCTTGGAGATGCCAGGAACCACAGTTTCCCAAAAAGAAAGTCATAACCTTGCCTCAGAAACCACAGTGCCCCAAAAAGAAAGTCATAACATTGTCTCAGGAACCAGAGTGCTCCCAAAATAAAGTCATTCAGGGAGTTCACAGGTCTGAAATCCCTGAATATCACATCTTTTTTTCTTTTTTTTTTTTCTCACTCTTTGCCCACAATCTGGGAACCAGGGGGCATGTTTTAGCCCTGTTTGTGTTACAGCTTTTTTAGATTTGCCATTCTATAAGTTCCAAGTTCTTGTTGTGTGACCAGGAAGAATGATGCATGCAGACAAGTGAAGAGTGGGTAGGATGAAGAGGGGGTTTATTGGTTGATGAAACAACTCAGAGAAGACCTGCAGTTGATAGCTCAGTCAGGGTCTCCCTACAAGTGTTCAACTGCTAGAAAAGAACAGACTTAGAGTGGAGAGCTCCCCTCTGCAGGCAGACCAACCCTTCATCTCACCATCATCTATCTTCTCTTTGAGCCTGGCTGACTCTGGGGTTTTTAATGGACTGCAGGGTGGAAGAAGTGAGTGCTGATTAGTCCCTTGGTGGTCATGGGTGGCCCAAGCAACAAGCAACACAAGTTTCCCCTCTGGTCTCTGGAATTGGTTGCCTGACCCTCAGGCTTTGGGTCCTCCCTAGCTTGAAGGTGGGGTTTCATCTGGGTTCTATCCCCTTCTCTCAAAGAGCCTGTCTGCCTCTTGCTGCTGTTAATTTTTCCTAGACTTCTAATGCCAAGGGGCACCTAGATGCAAGCACCAGGCTGCCCTCCGCACTCCCCACTGCAGCCTTTGTGATGGTAGTAGCTCCTGTGGACAGCTTGCTGTTGTCATCACTAACTAGAGCAATCAGACAAGAAAACAAAATGAAAGACCGGTACTCCCTCCTGTGCTTGTTGGTGGTCAAAGTCTGCAGAGGGCCCAAATGGCAGGGGGCTGGCCTGTCAATTCTGCCCTGAGTGTGTGCGTACTGGGATGGGCTGCAACAGCACCTGGGCTCAGTCCCCAGCTTGCTTCAATACTGAAGAAGTCATCAACACCAGGAAGAATCCAGGTAGTGGAAACAAGTACCCTCAAGCCCATGGGGAGGCAAAAGTGTGTTTTCCAACAACAAGAATGCAGAAATTTCCAGCTTTGCAGTGGCACAATGGCAGCAGCAGCTTTACCTGGGGAGTTACCACCCACCAACTCGGAAGGGGCACTGGTCCCACTTGTCCTCCAAGTGGAGGCTGGCTCTGTGGAGCAAGCAGTCCCAGTCATGCCGTCTTACATTCTGGGGCAGGGAGTCCATGTCCTCACTGGGCCTGGGCTGGTGTCTGGGGCAAGGGTGACATTTCTGTGAGATCACTCCATGCCCCCCATCCAGTGCTCAAGGTGGCCTAGGGCTTCCACTCACCCAGGTTACATCCCTGCTTAGGAAAATGCTGTCAGGAGCCAATCACTGACCCAGGCTGGCCAACAGGAGTGTCAGTCTCAGTGGTCACTCTGATATGGGGCAGACCCAGGGAACGTGTGGCCACACTCAGAGCCTTTTCCCAAGGTACAAGAACCTGACACCCTCAGAGATGTAGGTGCCAGGGCCACACAATATGGGCACCACTCACTTTCCACCCTGGATCCCTGAATCATGGTCTGAGCTCTGCCCTGCAGGCCAGCCCCTGCACTCCATGTGGAAGTAAGGCATGACCCTGCACCATCTCCACCTTGGGCCCTTCTTTGCCTGACCATGATGCTCTCCTGTTGATAAGTGACTCAGCCTGGCTTCATTGCTGTGGCCTCGAGGGCAGTAGGGTCCCATGGGCAGGCTCCAGTGACTGTCTGCCTCCTTCCCAAACCATCCCAGCAGTGGCAATGTGTGAGAGCAGCAACATGGGACCAGAATTTAGAGCAATGAAGTCTCTGGGCCCAGGAACAAGTTTTGCCCTGTGGTACTAGGATTGGAGCAGCACCATCACTGCTCAGGGACATGGGGCTTGGGGTCAGACAGCCACCACTTCTGCTCCCTCAGCCTGTCTTGCTGGCACCACTCATGCCTCCCCACTGCAGCCTTTGTGATGGCAGTAGCGCCTCTGGATGACTTGCTATTGTCATCACTAACTAGAGCAATCAGACAAGAGAACAAAATGAAAGACAACAAAATTGAAATGAAAGAAAAAATACTGTTTGCAGATAAAATAATCTTATATCTGAAAAAACCGAAACACTCCAACAACAACAACAACAAAATTAGAACATATGAATGGAGTAAAATTGCTAGATACAAAGAAAAACTCATACAATTGGTAGAATTTCTATATATCAAACATAAACCATCTGGGAAAAAATTAAAAACTCCATTTACTATGGCTACAAATAAAATCCAATACCTAGAAATTTACTTAGCCAAATAAGTGAATGCTCTCTGCAACAAAAACTTTAACTAACTGATTAAACAAAGAGAACACCAAACAAGTAAAAAAAATTCACATTAATGGATTGAATTCAATATTATTTAAACATCTATACTACTCAAGCTAGTCTACTGATTCTGTGTAATCTCTATCAAAATGCCAGTAACATTTTTCACAGAAATTAAAAAAAAAACTTCTAATATTATATGGAATTACAAAAAAATAAGAATTAAAAAGAGAAAATACGAACAGCTAAAGCTGTTTTAACCAAAATCAAAACCAAAACAAGACAGAAACCTGATGTTAAATTTACTAAAATGCTACAATAATCAAAACAGTAGGATACAAAACAAAAACAAAAAACAGATGCATACACCAATAGAACAGATGAGATAATGCAGAAATGAACTCTCATAGCTACCGTGAACTTTCAACTAATTTTCAATAGACGTGTGAAGAACATACACTGTGGAGAAGACAGTCTCTTTGGTAAATGGTCCTGGGAAAACTGAATATCCGTATGCAGAAAAATAAAACTAGACTCCTATGTCTTTACATATAAAAGTCAACCCAAATATACTAAAGACTAATGTTGAACTCCTCAATCTATGAAACTATTACAAGAAAACTTTGGAGAAAATCTGAAGGACATTGGTCTAGGCAAAAATTTTTTGAGTAATACCTCAAAATCACAGTAAATCAAATTAAAAATTGACAAAACTGATAACATTAAGTCAAAAGTCTTCTGCAGAGTAAAACTAACAATTATCAAAATGAAGACAGCTGACAGAATGAGAGAAGCTATGCAAACCATCTGTCGGGATTGATAGCCAAAATGTATAAAGAACTCAAGCAATTCTATAGAAATAAATTTAAAATTTTGAGTTAGATATTTACATAGATATTTCTGAAGAGAAAACATACAAATGGCAAATAGAAATATAAAAAATGCTAAACATTATTGATCATCAAATAAATTCAAATCAGAACTACAATGATACATTTTTTCACCCCAGTTAAATAATTTTAAAAAGACAAGCAATGATAGATGCTGGTAAAGGTGTGGAGAAAAGGGTAGCCTTTGGTGAAAAAAAAAATTATTAACACTAATATAGAAAACAGTTTGAAAGTTCCTCAAAAAAACTAAAAATATACCCACTACATTGTCAAGTAATCCCATTCCTGGATATATACTCAAAAGAAAGGAAATTGGTGAAGCAAAGACATATCTGCCTTGTTTTTTTTTTTTTTTTTTTTTTTTTAGATAGAGTCTCACTCTGTCACCCAGGATAGAGTTACAACGGTTAAGATTTGGAAGCCAGCTAAGTATCCATCAGTAGATGAATGTGTTAAAAAACATTGTATACATATACACAATGGAGTACTCTTCAGTCTTAAAAATAATATTCTGTACTTTACACCAGCATATATAAAACTTGAGATCAGTATATTAAGTAAAATAAGCCAGACATGGAATGAAAATGTTACATTTTCTCACTTACATGTGGTGTCTAAATATCAAAATTATTGAAGTCGTGGAGAGAGAGAGCAGAATTATGGTTACTAGAGGTTGAAAGGGCAGTGGGGGATGGTCGGGAGGTGGAAATGGTTATTGTGCACAAAAAATAAAAATAAGTGCATAAATATGACTTATTGCTTGATAGTACAACAGGGGAATATAGTCAATTACAGGCTTTTTTTATGTTCTAAAATAACTTTATTACATGTTATTTATTAGGTTGTTTGTAACACAAAAACATAAATAGTTGAGGGAACATTTACTGCATTCTCCATGATGTGATTGTTACATATTGTGTGCCTTTATCAAAAGAGCTCATGTGTTTCACAAATTATACACTTACTATAATCAGTAAGTTAAAAATTCATATAATTGAGAAAAAATAAAAAATGTAATGCATTTTTACAGGTAAAAAAATAGGGGTTTGACTTTACAGTCAAACTTTCTTTAATATTGGGTCTGATTTTCCCATTCTTTATTTAGTTCTCCCTTTTTCCATCTTCTTTCTAATCCTGTTTCTCCCTTTGAACCAAAACATTTTTCTGTCTAATCTTTCAAAAGAAATAAATATTCATAAATCAACTCTAAAGTAAAAAAGATGTATGTATTACCTTTAAAAATTTAATGCTATATCTTTCTGTGCTGAGCTTCATGGATCTGGAGGAAAGATGATACAACAACACTGTGGCTACCACAACTGAGACAGCCCTGATAACACCTGAAGGCAGCACAGTACTGAGTATTGCCCAAGAATCACTGTAATCACTGTCCGGATATGACCTATATCCACTCAAGAACGTAAGGCTCTAAATTAGTCAGTACTGAAGCCTGCCAGTCTATTCCCCTTCCCTTCAGGGTGTGAGTTTCCCTAATATTTTTAGGGTTTTATGTATTCTATTATGTGTTCATTTTGTTGCAAGTTATTTTAAGGTGGAATATCGTAAAAAGGTTTTGATTGATTGATTGATTCATTGTGGATATACAGTTTACTAAGTATCAAGTTCAAAAGACTATACATTGTGCATTTTTATTACTGGGATCCTCATTGAAGATTAGTCGGTCTTACATACATTAATTTATTTTGAGGCTCTTTATTCTGTGCCATTAATTTTGTGTCAGTTTTTATGCACATTTTTATATAACTTAGCCTTGCAATATAGTTTTAAATTGAAACCTATGATGCTCTAGTCTTAGCTTTTTCTCAAAATTTCATTGGTTATTTGAAGTCTTTTGTAGGTTTTATACAAATTTTAGAATTGTGTTTTCTATTACTGTAAAATATTGAAATGCTTATAGACTGTATTAAATCTACAAATCATTCAGGATAATATTTCACTTTAAAAATATTTATTCTTCAAATCCACAAACATGGCATATCTTTTTAGTCATTTGTGTCCTCTTCAATTAATATCTCAATATATTTTATTTTCAGCTGGTCATGGTGACTCACATCTGTAATCTCAGCACTTTGAGAGGCTGAGGCAGGTGAATCACAAGGTCAGGAGATGGAGACCATCCTGGCTAACACAGTGAAACCCCATCTGTACTAAAAATTCAATACATATATAGGAGTGCTATATGTTAAGTCTTCCATAGTATTTTAAGTGTTCATTTATGCTTATTTTTATTTAGTTATAAAGCCACATTCCATTGTGTTATAATTGCCCATAATATTTAGTACACTAACATGGTATATAAGTTTGTAGCTTAATGACCAATGGCTACACAATGTATAATAAGTTTGTTGGCTATCACATCTTGGTTTGTGAAAAACACTATCCCAATGAAATATCTGCTTTGGTATGTGCTTCTGTGAAGTACTGAATTTACTGAATTTTTGACATTTTTTTTTTTCTTTTTGAGATGCAGGTTCACTCTGTTGTCCAGACTAGAGTCCAGTGCCATGATCTCGGCTCAGTGTAGCCTCTGTCTCCTGGGTTCAAGTGATCTTTTTGCCTCCCAAGTAGCTGTGAATGGAGACGCATGCCATCGCACCCAGCTACTTTTTGTATTTTTAGTAGGGATTAGGTTTTGCGATGTTTTTCAAGCTCGTCTTGAACTCCAGACCACAGGTTATCTATTTGCCTTAGTCTCTGAAAGTGCTGGGATTATAGATGTGAGTCACCATATCCATCCTTACTTTTCATTTTTGGTAGTTAGGTCAATAAGGCTAACAACAATAAACAAATATTTTAAAATTGTGTTTCCACCATACAGATTTGCTGTAGCATCAATGCAGTAAATTTGTATTTCTTTTAATATTTGTGAAGATCTCTCACTGGGTTTGAAAGTGATACAGAACAGGGGTAGAAAAGTGTTGGGGACAGAAAAATAGGGTCCCTGGTGAGGGCTCCACCCTTGGGTCTGTGCTCATGAATCTAGATGGGGCAAGGTACTCCTGTTTTTGTGCCTAAATGTTGCACTTTCCAACACCACCCTGGCCCACTGTGTCCCCCATTCTATGTCTCAAAAACACTGAGACTTGAGTGGGCAAGCACACAAGCAACTGGATATCAAGCGGGACACATCAGCAGAAGAACACAGAGGCAGCTTAACACAGAGGAGCAGAAGACATAAAGAGCACACTGACAAGCAGTGGCAGACACCTGCAGACCATCAACTGGAGTAATGATGTGGATGCCAAGGGGAATTTGGCTGGGACTGCAGGAGGAGAGTATAAGCACTGAGAGGCCCAACTCCAGGGAGAAACCACATTCCCCTTCCAACTCTCTTCTGGCTTCCCATCCATCTACTGAGAACTACTTCAACCATTCAATAAAACCTTACACTCATTCTCCAAGTTCAGTGAGATCTGACTTTTATGGTACACTAAGGCAAAACCCCCAAGATACATAAAGCCTTCTGTCATTGCAATAAGGCAGAGGATCTAATTGGGCTGATTAACACAAGCCTCCTATAGACAACCAAACTAAGGGAACACATTATTTGTAACACACACCCACTGGAGTTTCAGGAGCTGTAAACATTCACTCCTAGACACTGCTGTGGGGTCAGAGCCCATGCTCCACATCATATGCCCATCTGCCTGCTCCCCCTAGGAGTTTTGAGCAATGGGGCACCAAAGAAATGAGGCACACCCCCTTCACACATCCTGTGAGGAGGACAAAGGAAGTTGTCCCATTTAAACTGAGGGCTCAGTAGGGATCCCAAAGGGTGAGTGTAAATGTGAAACTATCAGGTTAGCCCCTCTTCTAAATCTCTGCCATCTCTTTCTCTCTTTCCTGTAGATAAGAGGCTCTGTTTCCCTTCATGGAGTTTTAAAAGCTCCACAATAACCTGGCCAGTCAAAATCCTAGACTTCTCTTTTCTGTCTCTCACGGTTTGAAATAGCTCTTATCTCATCCTTCATGGTGTTAAAGCATTTTGCTACAGGCTGGAGCAATGTTATTAAGCAAAATGAGCTTTTGTCTTAGCTGCCAAACATGCAAATCAGATGAACTGTTTTTAGAGGTACCATCTCTGCCTCCACCCCAGCAGCCACAGGTGTGTATGGCTCAAGGCACATCCTCTTACTTTCCCCTTTTAGTTAAAGTGCCTAGACAAGTACACAGCATGCAAAGGCCTCGCTAAACAGCCATGAGGGGGTGGAGGGGAGCAGCACCAGTCTCTTCTTCCTTAGTGTCTGCTGCCTTAGCCTCCATGACCTTAGCCTCTGCCACCTGGGATGAAGAAGGGAGAAAACTACAGCAGTAATTGTGACCACACAGGGCAAACAGATAGATGCTCTCTCAGCCATTGCACTAAAAGAATGTTTCTCACCTGATCAAGGAATTCAACGCTGTCTGAATTGAGAAAAAGGACACAAGGATTAAAGGTACCAACTTGCACTGAGCAAGGGATTCCTTCCCCAGGTCTTTTTCTTTATGGTTTAAACAGTTTTTCTCATTTCCCCCCTTTTCTAAGTGAGAGAACTCCCCCCGCCAGCATTTAGTTTCTGAAAGGAAAGTTAATGGAGAATTGACCCCTGCTGGCTGATTGACCCCTGCAAACAAATTTGTCAATGCTTCTTTGCAACAGTTTTAATGGATACTAACAGCCTCTCAAGTACTGTTTTAGTCCCAAACATGATTTCAAGTTTCAGCCTGAAGCCTTAAAAAGAAATAACAGATTTCTGCAGTCAAAAGCCAGGAAACAGGCAAAATATAAATGGGCAGGATTAATTCCTGCTGACTGATTCCCCCACCCCATGGAAGAGGGTCACACCTCATGTCATAAATAAGTCAAAGGAACACAAAGGTTGTTGACACCTGGAAGGCATAGGTGAGGGCAGTTACTTCCTATACTCCAAGTTTTCCCTGCTTCATGGGGACATACCACACTGGTATCTATGGGAGGCAGCTGTGAATGTCATAGGGACTCAGGGATAAAAAGTGGAAGAAAAGGGAGAAAAGTTGCTTTTTCTCTCCATCACACACAGAGTTTTCACTGAAAAAAAAAAAAAAAAGAAGGGGAAATGAGGGACAAATTTATTCTGTGTATTTCAAAGTGGGCAACCAGTTTACTTAACCACCCCTAGTTCATACTTCTTTGGAGTGTATTCTGAACTATTGGTACTGCCCTGACATTCAGAATCTTGAGAAAAAACACTTCATACCCCTCTGCACAAAGGTTTGACCAAATTATAATTCATGGCAAGGACTGGCTTGGGCTCAGGAAACAACCATGCATTTTGATACAATCTGGCATCTGCAAGTGTTTTGTGGATGTGACGATAGATGGTCTGAGGCCCCATATGTGCAGGCTTTCTATACCTTGCAAGCCAATCCAGACTTTTGCCAACATTGTAGGATTCATCTAGCCCTCCTCTTTGCCATCTCAGGAAATGTTGCAAGAGTAAAGCCCAAGAAATTAAAAATGAGAGTCTCAAAGACAATCCCAGCAACAGAGCTAGGTCCCTCCAGTCCTGCTTCACTAGGTACACCATGACCTCCTCATCCAGCTTCAGCCTTTCACTTGCCCCCTCCTAGAAATCCTCTCTCTAAACAAGCCCCAGTCTCACTCTTGACACTCCAATACACGTCCAGTGAACTTGGGTGCAGTAAGGTCCAGGTCTTCTTCTCCCTACAGAACTCAGAATAAATTAAGGAGGATCTTGACAAGCTTTCAGATGACCCTGCTAAATATATGAATGATTTCCAAATTTCACTCAAATATTTGAACTCTCCTGGATAGATGCCATTTTTTTTTTTTTTTTTTTTTTTTTTTTTTTTTTTTTTTTGAAACAGATGCGATATTGGCTCACTGCAAGCTCTGCCTTCCGGGTTCATGTCATTCTCCTGCCACAGCCTCCTGAGTAGCTGGGACTACAGGCACCCACCATCACACCTGGCTAATTTTCTGTATTTTTAGTAGAGATGGGGTTTCGCCTGGTTAGCCAGGATGGTCACAATTTCCTGACCTCATGATCTGACTGCCTTGGTCTCCCAAAATGCTGGGATTACAGGTGTGAGCCACTGCACCCGGTCTATGTTATGTTACTTTTGAATCAGACCCTGATGGACACTGAGGAATAGGGCACTATGCAAGCAACAGATACATTTGGGGATGAGCTTTGGATCACACAAAGCATCAGGGATATTATCCAACTGGAATAGAATTAGTACCAATGGATGATCCTAAATGGGATCCCAATGACAAGATGAAAGACTGGAAGAGGAGACAGTTTCAAGTGTGCATAATGGAAGGCTTATGTAGAACTAGTACCAAGCTACTTAATTATACTAAGTTGTCCATGATTGACCAAGGATTTGATAAACATCCCACTGCCTTACTGTAAAGGTAATAAAGACATTGATAAAGTACCCCTCTTTATCTCCTGACTTAGTCGAGGCAACAACTGAAAGACAGCATTAGCTGGAATTCCTAGGCTGACTAAGAATCCCTAAGCCTAGCTGGGAAGGTGACCACATCCACCTTTAAACATGGGGCTTACAACTTAGCCCACACCAGACCAATCAGAGAGCTCACTAAAATGCTAATTAGACAAAATAGGAGGTAAAGAAATGGCCAATCATTTATTGCCTGAGAGCACAGTGGGAGGGACAAGGATGAGAATATAAATGCAGGCATTGGAGCCAGCAACAGCAACCCCCTTTGGGTCCCTTTCCCTTATGTGGGAGCTCTGTCTTCACCCTGTTTCACTCTATTACGTCTTGCAACTGCACTCTTCTGATCTGTGTTTTGTTACTGCTGGAGCTGAGCTTTTGTTCATCATCTACCACTGCTGTTTGCTGCCATTGCAGACCCACCACAGACTTCCATCCTTCCTGATCCAACAGGGTGTCTGCTGTGCTCCTAATCCAGTGAGGGGCCCACTGCCACTCCCCATTGGGCTAAAGGCTTGCCATTGTTCCTGCATGGCTAAGTGCCTGGGTTCGTCCTAATGGAGTTGAACACCAGTCACTGGGTTCCAGGGTTCTCTTCTGTGACCCACGGCTTCTAATAGGGCTTCTAACCCTCACCCTTTGGCCCAAGATTTCATTCCTTGGAATTCATGAGGTCAAGAACCCCAGGTCAGAGAACATGAGGCTTGCCACCATCTTGAAAGTGGTCTGCCACCATCTTGAGAGCTCTGGGAGCAAGGATCCACCAGTAACACAACTATCCCAGACTGATTCTGTTAGCAGCAGAAGCTACAAAAGCAGGCCCTGGATCTGGAGAGTACTTTAGAGAACCTCCTGAAAGTAGCCACTATTGTCTTTTATAATAAAAAGAGAGAGTCCCAGAAAAGAGATGGAAAAAAGAGGAAAGAATAAGAAGCTTTAATGGCTTCCAGGTAATCTCCACAAACTTCAGAATTCCCATGGTGCACCTGGTAACTGTTAAAGATATGGCAAAAATAGTTATCTATCTTCTAAAGTTTAACTACCTCCATACAAGTTTTAATTTATTTTGTCAGGGTGAAACAACTGAGGTTAAAATGTTTGTTAGTATATTTCACTTCTTATCTCTCTAATCTTTAATAAATTGTTTCCTTTTACAATACACCTGTTTAACCTATGCATACACAACCATATAAAACTTGTTTCTCTCTGACTTAGAAGCCACAAATTCCAAATGGTCAGATAACTGGAGCTTCAGATGATAGCTCCATCTACTAAGGAACCCTTAGATAGACATCTGGGAGAAATCTGACTGCTGCATTCCCTGTCAGCAGGAAGTAGCTTAAGACTGATGATCATCCAAATTCTAACAGCAATTAGATACACCTCTTCAGAAAGGGCAAATGATATAGGAGAGAGATAGGGTACTGCTGGGTAGAAAAATCAGTCTCTCGTGAGGTCTCTCTATCCTCTGGGCTATGCCAATGGACCTAGGTCAGGACAGGCACTCCTGTTTTTATGCCGAAATATTGCATTTTCCAAGACCACCATGGCCAGTCATGCCCTCCAGCCTTTGCCTATAAAAACCCTGAGACCTTAGTGGGCATGCACACAAGTGGCTGGACGTTGAGAAGAACATACTAGCAGAAGGACACACAGGTGTCTGGACACTGAGAGGAGAAGAGGAGTGGAAGATCATAACAACAGTCACTGGCAGGTCATCGAGATGCAGAAGGACACTGGCAATGAAGGAAATTTAGCTGGGGTTGTTGGAGGATAGTTCAGCCACTGAGCAACCTGACTCCAGGGAAAAGGACCTTTTCACTGTATTCCCCTTCTGGCTTCCTATCTGTCTACAGTAATATGGTTTCACCCAAATCTCAACTTGAATTGTATCTCCCAGAATTCCTGAGTACTGTGGGAGGGACCCAGGGGGAGGTAATTGAATCATGGGGGTTCGTCCTTCCTGTGTTATTCTCCTGATGGTATATAAATCTCAGAAACTATGAAGGGCTTATCAGAGGTTTCTGCTTATGATTCTTCCTCATTCTCTCTTGCAGCCACCATGTAAGAAGTGCCTTTCACCTCCCACCATGATTCAGAGACCTCCCCAGCCATGTGGAACTAGAAGCTTAATTAAACCTCTGTGTCTCTTTCCAGTCTCAGATATATTTCCTTATCATCAGCATGGAAATGGGATAATACAGTAAACTGGTGCCAGTAGAGTGGGGCGTTGCTTAAAATATACTAAAAAATGTGGAACTAGATTTGGAACTGAGTATCAGACTGAGGTTGGAACAATTTGGAGGGCTCAGAAGAAGACAAGAAAATGTGGGAAAGTTTGGAACTTCCTAGAGACTTGTTGAATGGCTTTGACAAAAATGCTAATAGTTATATAAACAATAAAGTCTAGGCTGAGGTAATCTCAGTTGGAGATGAGAAACTCAGGAACTGGAGCAAAGGTGACTTGCTTTATGTTTTAGCAAAGAGACTGGTGGAATTTTCCCCTGACCTAGAGACTTGTGGAACTTCGAACTGTAGAGAGATAATTTAGGCTGTCTGGCTGAAAAAATTTCTAAGCGACAAAACATTCAAAAGGTGACTTTGGTGCTGCCAAAAACATTCCATTTTAAAACAGAAACAGAGAAAAAAGATCAGAAGATTTGCAGCCTGATGATTCAGTGAGCACTTTGTATCCTATGCCCCAGCTGCTTCAGCCATTGCTAAAAAGGCCAAGGTACAGCTTGACCTATTGTTATAGAATGTGCAAGCCCCAAACCTAGGTAGATTCATGTGATGCTGAACCTGCAGGTGCACTGAAGTCAAAAATTGAGGTTTTGGAACCTAAACCTAGATTTCAGAAGATGTATGAAAACACCTGGACACCCAGGAAAAAGTTTTCTTCAGAGGCATGGCCCTCATGGAGTACCTCTGTTGTGGCAGTGTGAATGTGAAATGTAGGGTCAAAGCCTCCACACAGAGTCTCTACTAGGGGACTGCCTAGCAGAGCTGTGAGAAGAGGGCCACTGTTCTCCAGATCCCAGAATGGTAAAGCCTTTGACATCTTGCACTGTGCACCTGGAAAAGCCATAGACACTCTGGACCAGCCCATGAAAGCAACCAGGATGGGGCTGTACCATGCAAAGCCACAGGGGTAGAGCTGCCCAAGACCATGGGAACCCATCTCTTGCATCAGAGTTACCTGGATGGGAGACCTGGAGTCAAAGGTGATTATTTTAAAACTGTAAAATTAGACTGCCCTGCTGGGATTTCAGACTTCCATAGGGCCTGTAACCCCTTTGTTATGGCCAACTTCTCCAATATGGATGACTCTATTTACCAAATACCTGTATCCCCATTGTATCTAGGAAGTAACTTGTTTGCTTTAAATTTTATAAGGTCATAGACAGAAGGAACTTGACCTGTCTCAGATGAGACTTTGGAATGTGGACTTTTGGGTTAATGCTAAAATGAGTTAAGACTTTTGGGGACTGTTGAAAAAACATAATTGTTATTGAAATGTAAGAACATGAGATATGGAGGGTTCAGGAGTGGAATTATGTGGTTTGGCTGTGCCTTAACTCCAATCTCAACTTGAATTGTATTTCCCATAATGCCCACATGTTGTGGTAGGGCCCCAGGGGGAGGTAATTGAATCACTGGGGGCCAGTCTTTCTTATGCTATTCTCATGCTAGTAAATAAGTCTCAGGAGGTCTAATAGGTTTATCAGGGGTTTCTACTTCTGCTTTCTCCTCATTTTCTCTTGCCACCATCATGTAAGAAGTGCCTTTCTCATCCTATCATGATTCTGAAGCCTTCCCAGCCATGTGTTACTGTAGGCCCAATTAAACCTGTTTTTCTTCCCAATCTTTGGTATGTCTTTATCAGCAGTATGAAAATAGACTGGTAAATGCAGAGAGCTATATTTACCATTTAATAAAACCTTGGACTCATTACACAAGCGCATGTGTGATTCAATTTTTCCACTACACTAGGGCAAGAACTCCGGGACACAGGTCCTCTGTCCTTGCAACAAGGCAGAGGGTCTAATTGACCTGATTTATATGAGTTGCCTACAGGCATAAAACTAAAAAAGAACACTGTAACACACACCCACTGGAACTTCAGGAGCTGGAAACATTCACCCTTAGCTGCTACCATGATGTGGGAGCCCACAGTTTCCATGACCTGCCCATCTGCTTGCACTTCCCTTAGGGGTTTTGAGCAGCAAGTCTCCAAAGAAGTACGCCATACCCCCATCACATGCCCTGTGAGGGGATCAAGAGAACTTTTTCCATTTCAAAATGAAATCAAACAAGTGGAAAGACCTACCACAAGAATATGCTGCGACTATACATCAGATAACATATCACATACTGTGCTTCCTCAACTTGCAGATTGTTAAGATCTTGTGCTTTCCTTAGTTCTACGAGAATATAAATTCAATTTTGGGCAGTTTTTACCCAGTTACATTATAGCAACTTACACTTTCATGTAAAAATACACATTTGTTTAATTTAGTGGAAAGCTGAACCATTCCTACAGTGGATGTCCAAAATCAACCACAATGTTTGGGGCCTTTTTATCTTCTGGCAAGTATTCTCTCTCTCTTTTTCAATCTCTTCTCTCTCTCAGTTGAATAAACATTAATGGAATAACTTGTCTTTAGGGCTTCTACATACAGAATATCATCACTAACATAATCAAGTTCACCTGAGATTTTTAAAAAAAAAAAGACAAGTAGTCAGTAGCTCATGAGCCTATCCACTGTTAACTCCAAGAAAGAGTCCACCTGCAGCATTAGCAACTACAGTAGTGTGTTCTAGGGACGTCTGCAGATGGACACTTGAACTGTCATCTAAGAAAGGAAAAACATTGACCACTTCTGTATAGAGAGTTGAATTACAGCATTCTCCTTTCTTTACGTCTCTCTCTCTCTCTCTTTTTTTTTTTTTTTTTGAGACAGAGTCTTGCCCATCACCCAGGCTGGAGTGCAGCCTCATGAGTAGCTGGGATTACAGGCACCCATAACCACCAGCTAAAATTTGCATTTGTAGTAGAGATGGGGATTCACTGCATTGGCCAGGCTGCTCTCATCTGGTTCGAGACCTCAGATGATCCTCCCGCCTCGGCCTCCTGAAGTACTGGGATTACAGGCATGAGTCACCGCATCTGACCTTTAAGTATCTTTTAAATGGATTAATTCAAATGTTCTTGGCATTGAAGATAAGGTAATACCATTCATAATTTAACTACATGTTTGAAAAATCTTCAGGAGACTAAATCTTTAGGCGGTGAAGGAGATTTTTAGAGATTCTCTGTTTTCTCTAGTTTACATTCACTTATCTTTAACTCATCTATATCTCCAGTATTAAATATCTGGATTTGTTTTAAGTGTGCCTTTTGAATCACAGTAAGGTTCTCTAGGCCTAAACACATGTAAGGTTTTTTCTTTTTTTTTCACCCTGTGAAAACGAAGAGTAATGGATAGAGAAAAAAAATCTCTCAGCTTGTTTATGTCATTTAGAGATAAATCAAACAATGCTTTTTATTAAAACATAAATTTTAGGCAGTTAACATCAAAATGTGAGGCCAGGCCTCTTTCTAAACTGTTTTTGCAACATTTTGTCAAAAACTGCTTCTTTACAACATACCCATCCAAAGGCATTATTTTCATGAGAGTTTTTCTTCTTACTCATCCAGTTATTTAAAATCGTTTAATTTTTTTCTCTAGAAAAGAGAATTCTGCTTTTTATATATGTAGTTTCTGTGGATTATTGCAATTATTATTTCAGTGTATCTGGAAAAAATCCATTTTTGTTATTATTCTTAATTACTTATCATTATTATTATAGTTCTGTGAGCAGACAGAACTGCAACATCAATCATAATATTAAACAAAAATACCATTTGAAGTTTTTAATGCAATTTTTCTATGTCTAAGAAAGCCATGTTAATCTTGGGGTAGGTCTATAATGGAAACAAAGTGGCATTGCCTTTCTGTACAAGGTACTGACCTGAGTATTATCCTCTCTTTTCTATGGTGACATCACAATTTTATGTTCATATGTAAAATGAAGGTAAAATTTCATAAAAAAATCTGTACATTCTTAATTACTGACACAGAGTCCTTTCTTTGAGGAATACTATGCAATACTAAATATATTAGTGTACACTTTTAGCATTAAAAAAAAAATTCTACCACACTGTGGGTGGCCTCAATTAAGGAGGTTGGAAACCTGTCTTTGAAACACAAGATCTAAAACTTGTTGGTAGACATACGTGGTTCTTTGGAGGAAAACGGGATGGTATTTGGAATATGTAGGAAATGCCAGTACTCATTAATGATGAGGAAGAGCTTGAGACAATGAGCTACCAAAAAGACTATATGTTAAATTTTTAAAGAATCAGATTGGTCAACAAAGGTGTAACTAAGTTTCCTGTTGGCTGAAACAGAGTGTGAAACACATGGATTCTACTGAAAATGAAGGTTTTCTGTTGTATGTGTGTCCCAGATGAAAGGACAAAAACACAAAAAGTAGATAGCTAATTTAGAGTCTCAGATCCTTTGTATCTGCAAAATATATGTATGTGAGAGAAAAACTCTCAGAAAACCTCCTGCAAAGTTATGTGTCACAGTTATGATTATTTGCTTTGTCACATTTCCAAAGCATCCCTTTATACCATAGCCCATCAGAAAACTGTCCTTACCAAACCTTTGTTTTATCTGCCAATAGTCTTTCTAGACTTTCTCTGACTAAAAAAGGACAGGGTGCTATGGTATTGCCAATAGTTTAGGGGCTAGGAGGCATTCAGCTCAATGTTGCCCTTGTACAGATAAAAGAGGGATGGTTCATAATAAAAGTATATTTTATATTTGTATTTTCTGACTCACAAGTTAGTGCCTCTTTTTCTTGGCAAAACCATGCATATTATGCAAGTAAATAATGGTGATATTCACAGACAGGTATAGTTCTATAATCTGACATCGAAAATAGTCCCCAAACTGAGACTAGTAACCTAGATAGGAGACTTGGCATAGGTAGAAGTACAACTAGGGTCAGTTGTAATTCTGTGGTAATTATACAACAACTGGGATCAGTTATAGTTACAACTCTAAGTATGTAAGAATACTTACATACTTACAACTGTAATTCTACTTCCTATAATAACAATGTGGAAAACAGATACATTCTTGTGCAAAACAGTATCACCTGAATTTCTTAGCAGTGGCAATAATGTTAATCTATTCTACAGCCATAAAGTATTCACATTGTAGAAGTTGTTTCAGGATGGAAAATGCTTGGCTTTATTAAATATTGAAATATGTCTTCATGGCCTGCAGCCATGTGTGAAGCAGCTGCAGCCATTCAAAATATCCAGATCCTGGGCTTGTATTTCTTTCACCACCTCATCTTCATCCCCTTCTATTGCATCTTGAGCTGGATTCATCTTCTCTTCTATGTTCCTAAATGGTCATTTTACACAGCAGACTTTGCATTCTTGCTCCTGCTCTGGTGTAGTATAACTATTGTTTATACTTTGGACTGTCTGCTGTTTGAATAGAACTGTAGGTGGGATGAAAATTTGAGAAACTAGACTAGTTTGCATACCATGGAGGGCACCTGCACTGCCTTGGGCATCTGCTCAGTGTGCTTAAATATTCGAATCCTTTCCTCTGAGTTATTTGCTACATTAAAATTGTCTGTCTTCTTTTTTGACAAGAGTCTGTTCTGCGGCTTTACTTTTGGTGTCTCTCTTATCCAAAATGGACTGTGACCAGTCTTGGTTTCTCCAAGTTTTTTTTTAGATGTGCTTATTTTTGACTGCAAGTGCTATGGTGGGGAGTCTGCTTTTTTGGCCTGGCTAAGTTTTTATATAGGGAAGTCTTATTTCTTAAATTTGCAGAGTGTTCCAATCTGCCATGTCAACAAAGTTTTGAGACATACACTTCTTATATCTGCAGGCCTTAATTAAGCCTTTTCCATAGTCTGTGCTCTTGTTGGTAGAAAAGACCCCATTTGAAGTTGAGAACTGTGTACTTGCCTGTCAGTTGGATCTTCTTCTATGCTTAGTTGTAGTTCTAGATGTTTCTATACTTGTGGCTTTCAGGCTGGTATTGTGATTTTTCATGATTTGCAGCAGACCATACTTCTGGAAATTACAGTTGTGGCCATGGACTATAAATTCTTCCATGGGCAAAGTGACACCAAGTTGCTTGCCAAACTCTCTGGGTGGCATGTCCAGGTGATTCCAATGGTTTAGGAGGGCTAACTATCCTCTATGGTGCCCCATATTACTGCAGCCAAGTGTCCAGTATAAGGACACCTTGTGGGATAAGTGGCTGCTCTGATATTAGAGCTTTGTGACATCACTAAAGCAATGAGAGCACTGCCTCTGGCATTAACCATTTTTTGCACTTTAGAAAGAAACCTCCAATAAACACCAGGACATAGATGGGTAACCTGATTCTGAGGTATTCCTGTTGGCTTTATGTGTTTATTTTCCACTAATGTTGTTTGAAAAAAATATTGTTTCCATCCCAAGTGCTTTGATGGGGTTAATTTTTTTGGTCTGGAAGCAGGAAGATGCTACAAGACAATTAGTGATTACAGGACAAGAGTAGTTCTCTTAGAAAACCCCCAAAATATGTCTGACTTTTCAAATCAGAAATAAGTAATATAACTTTCTGCTTTTCTTCTTTGTTTATTACCTACTGGGTGACTTTAAAATGGGTAACTATCTTACAGTTCCAAAGTCTAGAGGAGCAGAAATGTAACGTTGACCAGTTTTTGTTTGTTTTTGTGTCTACACAAGTTGTCCCTCAAGTCTGAGGTGGTGGTGTACTTACTATGTCATTAAATGGTCAATCCTTTGTTGTTGTTGTTTGAGTCTTATTCTTCCATGCTCTTACATATGTCAGTGATATAGGGTTAAGACTCATCCATGTAAAATATTTTACTTTAATTCCCCTAGTACAAGTCTTATATGCATATAAAGTCACACTCAGACATTCTAAGCATAAGAAAACCAACAGAAAGAAAACAAACCAAAAACACGATTTTCTGTGTTCTCTGATACCTGATAATTTAGATCTATGTCTTTTTTGTTTTGTTTTGTTTTTACAGGAAATTGCTGAAACACCCTAATTGTGTATGGTAAATACCAAGGATCTTGGTCTCACAGCCAAGTGATTTAAGGTTGTGGACACACACACAGAATGAGTTTAGAGAAGGAGTTTAATGTTTTATAGACAAAAAGAACAGCTCTTCATCATACAGAGGGGTCCTGAGTGAGTTGCCAAGTTATACTAAAATCTCAGGGTTTTTGTAAATGGGTTAGTGAGGAGGTGATATCGTATCCTCATAACACCTGATGATTTAGTTGGAACCAGATATGTATGCTTTCTGTATACATCGAGTTTTTATCAGCTCTCACCTTATTCCCTGACCATGTAGGCAGACTTTTAGTCTATGCTGCTCTGTGCTGCTTTGTGTTGCTCATCTGGGAGAGAGAGTTTGTGTGTCTATTCCCAGACATCTTCTTGCAGCTGCAGGTATCTCCCCATAAGAGTGTGAAGTTTGGTGATTACCAAAGTAAGCTCCCTCTTTCTGTGCTCAAGGTGTTTATGTGTGATTTACAGAGTGAATTTTTAGCCTGCCATTTGTTAGAGAAGAAGTGATTTCTTTGAAATTCATGAGGTTCGAAAGGGAACTATTTTTGAGCTTCTTTTTGTTAGAAAAAAGTTTCCTGCCACAGACTCACTTTACCCTATCTACTCAAATAATGTCCATTTCCTATAATGTATTCCGCCTTCCTGGATGGAATCCCTGACTGCTACTAGGGGAAATTGGGTGATCATTTATTCTAGCTACTTCCTGATTGAGATGGGCTTTGTATAGGGAACAGCAGCTAGAATTCTTCCTAGGTTGATCTAAGGGTCCTCATAGAAGAGCGGTTTTATTTTCAGCTCCATTTGTGGCACCATCTGAAAGTTGATAGTTTCTATGCAAGCTGGATTAGGATATAGGGTCCAAATATGAGACTACCATTATTAGCTAGGGCACTATAGGCCATACTATATCAATGGAATTTGTTTGATACCTGTGAGCCATTTAGATGAGTTGTGCTGTTATAAGCCTGTGAGTGGGGTTTGGCTTTTGTTTAACTTCCTTGATCTTACATACCTCCTTAAAAAGAAAACCTGGGGATTATTGGCTACCTCACAAGGTTTGTAGGATAATTGCTCAGAACTAGAACATATTTCTAGATAGTTACATCATCCATACCTTTCTGTTTCTTCTGAGTTGCAGTCAGAGATCACTGGTGGGTCAACAAGAATAAGCAGGATTAGTTTAAAATGTAGGCAAGTACTTAAAACAAAGATACTAGAAATCAATAACAGACATATGATAAGTTTTAAAACATAGTATCTCTCTCTCCAGTCTTAATTTCTGTTAAAAACAAATGATACAACATAGTTGTTTGCAAAGTAGACTTTAGTATTATACTCGGCCTGATTAGTTGCATAAAGTGCAGTAAGAATAACTATTTTTACATAGGCCTTTTAGATTGGCTTGGATTGGACTTTATTTCATGAGAAATCAAAGATAGTACTTTTTTAAAGCCAAGTCCAAATGTGGATTTGTACCCTCAAATACCTCTAAGTGGAGTAAAGTTCTTTCTTCTTTGGGTTCCATCATGGGGTTCCTATGCCTGTTAGAAAGTGACATTCCTTACTCACCACAGATCTGTAACTCTGTACAGAGACTGTCTAGACAAAGTATGAGGCCAGTCTTTCATTGGCTCTGCAAGTCACACCAGACTTCTTAAATGGGAACACAGCCTTTCATTCAAAGTCTTGGTAAAACAACCAGTTTTTCCAAATGTGTACTATTTGAAAATAAAGTGGATTTTTTTAGACACTGATTTAAACAACTATATTGTAATTTAAGAATATTTTGAACTAGTTTTTCAATTTTAGAGGAATTAGTTGGGGAAAAAGAAATACTCTCCAAACTTTGCTTACAGGAATACACTTTATTAGTTGTCAAAGCCTGTATCTAGCTTAAGACATGTTTTCTTGAATCTGAAAAATGAAATAAGAATTAACACTGTTCTAAGATAAATCAAGAATATTGTTTTAGTTTCTGATTAGTTCAGTCCATTCACTTAACTCTTGTTCTGTTTGATATTCATAAACATTGCAGCTTTTTATGAGTCCTGTACTTTTTTTTTAATTATGAGAAACCTGCATTGGAGAGCCCTTCTTAAATTCCCATAGCTTGATTATAAACATCGTTTGAAGAGAATTAAAACAAGACAAAAATTATCTGTAAATAACAAAATGTTCAGATTGGATACAGTCAAAAACACAATTAAAAAAGAAATTTGACTTTTCTTTTGGTTTATAATAACCCAACATAACCTTAATTGTGATTAATAGCACATATTCAGACACTAGAACCTTAGATGTTCCATACGGTTTTGGAACATATGCTAATATTATTTTCTAAAATACAATACATGAAAGGTACTAGACACCATATTGGCAATTCCCTATAATTAAACATGTTAATTAATCCAGTTTATCTCTTTTATGAATGCTCCAGGGGCCATCTGCAGCACCCAAAGCCAGGAGTTAATGGAAAGAAAACTTTGAGACTAAAGTTTGATTTTGGGAAGCTTGTTAAATATATTTACAATTTAAAATATTTTATATTATAAAATAAAATTTTAGATTACCATAAGTTATTTTGCCAAAATGATGAGTTAAAATTTGAAAAAGCAGAAACCACTTATTAGTTTTTTCAGTTACAAGAAAATCCTGTTAAAGGGAGAAAATTAAATTTTACCCTTGCATTAGTTTTCTATAAATGTTAACTGTAATTTTTAATGAAGGTTTAGAAACAATCCTATTTAGTTTTAAATAGTTTGACCAGAAGTAAGATTTTTCACATACCTGTTATAACCCTTGACAGCTGCTAAAGAGTAGGTTAGCATTTTTGAGAAAACCTTGTCATGCTTTTATTTTAGTGATTCATTTACAGAAAAAAAGTATGTAAAACCCTTTTGAATTTAGTTAATATATTCACACACAGAGATTCCTTTGCAAGAATAAATTTTGCAATATTTTCACAAATTGCTTAAATTTTTTGCTTTATTTTATTTAAGACTTTTTTTTTTTTATTCCTAGGAAAAATGTGCATATCCATGCCTTCTTATATTCCTTAAGTAAAAACAACTTTTACTGTATTTTTTTCCTTACATCCATTGAATTCAAGTCCATGTTTACTAGTTTCAATAACATTATAATGGTAACTCTTAGCAGCTTTTAACTTCAATGTAAAACCTGGCAGGTCGCTTTATGTATGGGATGCAGATAAACTTTGGTTCTTTTCAGCATAGTTAGGATCATGGTTACTTCCCTATGTTCCCAGGCCCTATCAATTGTGAAGCAGGTAAACTGACAGTTTTTAAAGCCTAAAGAAGCATGGTGTAACCTTAAAACATTTGGAAAACCTAATATGAGACCTCCATAATTTTGATCACATTTTTGCACCTTGAAGACATTTGTATTTTATCAATAGTTTATAGGACTCTTTTTATCTTTAAAGATTAAAGTCACATGACCTAAAAAGTAGTACAACTTTTACTTTTCTCTTAAAATATATTACTTAAGTGCTTAATGTTTTTAGGCTCATTAATTAAGTTTTTAATAGACATCACACACATAACACATATATAACCACACAGAAAAATACAAGAACATCTACTAGTTATAAGATCACATCTGCCAATTTCCCGACTGGGTTTGTGTCGGGAATTGGTGGGTTCTTGGTCTGACTTCAAGAATGAAGTCGCGGACACTCACGGTGAGTGATACAGTTCTTAAAGATGGTGTGTCCAGAGTTTGTTCCTTCAGACGCTCAGATGGGTCTGGAGCTTCTTCCTTCTGATGGGTTCATTGTCTCGCTGTTAGGAGTGAAGCTGCAGACCTTCCTGATGAGTGTCATAGCTCTTTTTTTTTTTTTTTCATTGAACTTTAGGTTCTAGGGTACATGTGCATAACGTGCAGGTTTGTTACATATGTATACTTGTGCCATGTTGGTGTGCTGCACCCATCAACTCGTCAGCACCCATCAATTCATCATTTATATCATGTATAACTCCCCAGTGCAATCCCTCCCCCTACCCCCCTCGCCAGGATAGGCCCCGGTGTGTGATGTTCCCCTTCCCGAGTCCAAGTGATCTCATTGTTCAGTTCCCACCTATGAGTGAGAACATGCGGTGTTTGGTTTTCTCTTCTTGTGATAGTTTGCTAAGAATGATGGTTTCCAGCTGCATCCATGTCCCTACAAAGGACCCAAACTTATCCTTTTTTATGGCTGCATAGTATTCCATGGTGTATATGTGCCACATTTTCTTAATCCAGTCTGTCACAGATGGACATTTGGGTTGATTCCAAGTCTTTGCTATTGTGAATAGTGCTGCAATAAACATACGTGTGCATGTGTCTTTGTAGTAGAATAATTTATAATCCTTTGGGTATATACCCAGTAGTGGGATGGCTGGGTCATGTGGTACATCTAGTTCTAGATCCTTGAGGAACTGCCATACTGTTTTCCATAATGGTTGAACTAGTTGACAATCCCACCAACAGTGTAAAAGTGTTCCTATTTCTCCACATCCTCTCCAACAACTGTTGTTTCCTGATTTTTTAAAGATTGCCATTCTAGCTGGTGTGAGATGGTATCTCATTGTGGTTTTGGTTTGCATTTCTCTAATGGCAAGTGATGATGAGCATTTTTTCATATGTCTGTTGGCTGTATGAATGTCTTCTTTTGAGAAATGTCTGTTCATATCCTTTGCCCACTTTTTGATGGGGTTGTTTGTTTTTTTCTTGTATATTTGTTTGAGTTATTTGTAGATTCTGGATATTAGCCCTTGGTCAGATGAGAAGATTGCAAAAATTTTCTCCCATTCTGTAGGTTGCCTGTTCACTCTGATGGTAGTTTCTTTTGCTGTGCAGAAGCTCTTTAGTTTAATTAGATCCCATTTGTCAATTTTGGCTTTTGGTGCCGTTGCTTTTGGTGTTTTAGACATGAAGTCCTTGCCCATGCCTATGTCCTGAATGGTATTACCTAGGTTTTCTTCTAGGATTTTTATGGTATTAGGTCTAACATTTAAGTCTCTAATCCATCTTGAATTGATTTTCGTATAAGGAGTAAGGAAAGGATCCAGTTTCAGCTTTCTACTTATGGCTAGCCCATTTTCCCAGCAACATTTAGTAAATAGGGAGTCCTTTCCCTATTTCTTGTTTCTCTCAGGTTTGTCAAAGATCAGATGGCTGTAGATGTGTAGTATTATTTCTGAGGACTCTGTTCTGTTTCATTGGTCTCTATCTCTGTTTTGGTACCAGTACCATGCTGTTTTGGTTACTGTGGCCTTGTAGTATAGTTGGAAGTCAGGTAGCGTGATGCCTCCAGCTTTGTCCTTTTGACTTAGGATTGTCTTGGCAATGCGGGCTCTTTTTTGGTTCCATATGAACTTTAAAGCAGTTTTTTCCAATTCTGTGAAGAAACTCATTGGTAGCTTGATGGAGATGGCATTGAATCTATAAATAACCTTGGGCAGTATGGACATTTTCACGATATTGATTCTTCCTATCCATGAGCATGGTATGTTCTTCCATTTGTTTGTGTCCTCTTTGATTTCACTGAGCAGTGGTTTGTAGTTCTCCTTGAAGAGGTCCTTTACATCCCTTGTAAGTTGGATTCCTAGGTATTTTATTCTCTTTGAAGCACTGCTTTAAATGTGTCCCAGAGATTCTGGTATGTTGTATCTTTGTTCTCACTGGTTTCAAAGAACATCTTTAT
Organism: Rhinopithecus roxellana; assembly: GCF_007565055.1. Classification (NCBI taxonomy): domain Eukaryota; kingdom Metazoa; phylum Chordata; class Mammalia; order Primates; family Cercopithecidae; genus Rhinopithecus; species Rhinopithecus roxellana. The sequence goes on from NC_044570.1 coordinate 12,810,021, forward strand.
TTCTGCCTTCATTTCATTATGTACCCAGTAGTCATTCAGGAGGAGGTTGTTCAGTTTCCATGTAGTTCAGCGGTTTTGATTGAGTTTCTTAGTCCTGAGTTCTACTTTGATTGCACTGTGGTCTGGGAGACTATTATAATTTCTGTTCTTTTACATTTGCTGAGGAGTGCTTTACTTCCAATTATGTGGTCAATTTTGGAATAAGTGCGATGTGGTGCTGAGAAGAATGTATATTCTGTTGATTTGGGGTGGAGAGTTCTATAGATGTCTATTAGGTCCACTTGGTGCAGAGATGAGTTCAATTCCTGGATATCCTTGTTAACTTTGTGTCTCGTTGATTTGTCTAATGTTGACAGTGGAGTGTTGAAGTCTCCCATTATTATTGTATGGGAGTCTAAGTCTCTTTGTAAGTCTCTAAGGACTCGCTTTAAGAATCTGGGTGCTCCTGTATTGGGTGCATATAAATTTAGGAGAGTTAGCTCTTCCTGTTGAATTGATCCCTCTACCATTATGTAATGGCCTTCTTTGTCTCTTTTGATCTTTGATGGTTTAAAGTCTGTTTTATCAGAGACTAGTATTGCAACCTCTGCTTTTTTTTTTTGTTCTCCATTTGCTTGGTAGATCTTCCTCCATCCCTTTATTTTGAGCCTATGTATGTCTCTGCATGTGAGATGGGTCTCCTGAATACAGCAGACTGATGGGTCTTGACTCTTTATCCAGTTTGCCAGTCTGTGTCTTTTAATTGGAGCATTTAGTCCATTTACATTTAAGTTTAATATTGTTATGTGTGAACTTGATCCTGCCATTATGATATTAGCTGGTTATTTTTCTCACTCGTTGATGCAGTTTCTTCCTAGCCTCGATGGTCTTTACATTTTGGCATGTTTTTGCAATGGCTGGTACCGGTTGTTCCTTTCCATGTTTAGGGCTTCCTTCAGGGTCTCTTGTAAGGCCGGCCTGGTGGTGACAAAATCTCTAAGGATTTGCTTATCTGTAAAGGATTTTATTTCTCCTTCACTTATGAAACTTAGTTTGGCTGGATATGAAATTCTGGGTTTAAAATTCTTTTCTTTAAGAATGTTGAATATTGGCCCCCACTCTCTTCTGGCTTGCAGAGTTTCTGCTGAGAGATCTGCTGTTAGTCTGATGGGCTTCCCTTTGTGGGTAACCCGACCTTTCTCTCTGGCTACCCTTAAGATTTTTTCCTTCATTTCAACTTTGGTGAATCTGGCAATTATGTGTCTTGGAGTTGCTCTTCTCGAGGAGTATCTTTGTGGCGTTCTCTGTATTTCCTGAATTTGAATGTTGGCCTGCCCTGCTAGGTTGGAGAAGTTCTCCTGGATGACATCCTGAAGAGTGTTTTCCAACTTGGTTCCATTTTCCCCCTCACTTTCAGGCACCCCAATCAGACGTAGATTTGGTCTTTTTACATAATCCCATACTTCTTGTAGGCTTTGTTCATTTCTTTTTCTTCTTTTTTCTTTTGGTTTCTCTTCTCGCTTCATTTCATTCATTTGATCCTCGATCGCTGATACTCTTTCATCCAGTTGATCGAGTCGGTTACTGAAGCTTGTGCATTTGTCACGTATTTCTCGTGTCATGGTTTTCATCTCTGTCATTTCGTTTATGACCTTCTCTGCATTAATTAGTCTAGCTGTCAATTCTTCCACTCTTTTTTCAAGATTTTTAGTTTCTTTGTGCTGGGTACGTAATTCCTCCTTTAGCTCTGAGAAGTTGGATGGACTGAAGCCTTCTTCTCTCCTCTCGTCCAAGTCATTCTCTGACCAGCTTTGATCCGTTGCTGGCGATGGGCTCTGCTCCTTTGCAGGGGGAGATGCGCTGTTATTTTTTGAATTTCCAGCTTTTCTGCCCTGCTTCTTCCCCATCTTTGTGGTTTTATCTGTCTCTGGTCTTTGATGATGGTGACGTACTGATGGGGTTTTGGTATAGGTGTCCTTCCTGTTTGATAGTTTTCCTTCTGACAGTCAGGACCCTCAGCTATAGGTCTGTTGGAGGTTGCTTGAGGTCCACTTCAGACCCTGTTTGCCTCGGTGTCAGCAGCAGAGTTTGCAGAAGATAGAATATTGCTGAACAGCGAGTGTACCTGTCTGATTCTTACTTTGGAAGCTTCCTCTCAGGGGTGTACTCCCCCCTGTGAGGTGTGGGGTGTCAGACTGCCCCTAGTGGGGGATGTCTCCCAGTGAGGCTACTCAGGGATCAGTGACCCACTTGAGCAGGCAGTCTGTCCATTCTCTGATCTCAGCCTCCGTGTTGGGAGATCCACTGCTCTCTTTAAAGCTGTCAGACATAGTCGTTCGCGTCTGCTCAGGCCTCTGTTGCTTCCCCTGTTGTTTTTTTAGCTGAGCCCTGCCCCCAGAGGTGGAGTCTATAGAGACAGGCAGGTTTCCTTGAGCTGCTGTGAGCTCCAGCCAGTTCGAGCTTCCCAGTGGCTTTGTTTAACTACTTAAGCCTCAGCAATGGCGGGCGCCCCTCCCCCAGCCTCGCTGCTGCCTCACGGTTAGATCGCCGCAGACTGCTGTGTTAACAATGAGGGAGGCTCCGTGGGGGTGGGACCCTCCCAGCCAGGTGAGGGATATATTCTTCTGGTGTGCCCGTTTGCTTAGAGCGCGGTATCGGGGTGGGAGTTACCCGATTTTCCAGGTGTTGTCTCAGTTCCCCTGGCTAGGAAAAGGGATACCCTTCCCCCTTGCGCTTCCCAGGTGAGGCAATGCCTCGCCCTGCTTCAGCTCTCGCTGGTCAGGATGCAGCAACTGACCAGCACCAATTGTCCGGCACTCCCTAGTGAGATGACCCCAGTACCTCAGTTGAAGATGCAGAAATCACCGGTCTTCTGTGTCGCTCACAGTGGGAGTTGGAGACTGGAGCTGTTCCTATTCGGCCATCTTGCTCCGCCCTTAAAGGGAGCACGTCTGGAATTGTTCCTTCTTCCCAGTGGGTCTGTGGTCTCCTTGGCTTCAGAAGTCAAGCTGCAGATCTTCCTGGTGAGTGTTGCAGCTCATAAAGGCAGCCTGGACCCAAAGAGTGAGCAGCAGCAAGATTTATTGCAAAGAGCAAAAGAACAAAGCCTCCACACTATGGAAGGCAACCCAGTGGTTTGCCACTATGGGCTCCTGGCAGCCTGTTTTATTCCCTTATCTGACCCCACCCACATCCTGCCGATTGTTCCATTTTACAGAGCTGATTGGTCTATTTTACAGAGAGCTGATTGGTCCTTTTTGACAGAGGGCTGATTGGTGCATTTACAATTCTTGAGCTAGACACAGAACGCTAGACTGAAAAGTTCTCCAAGTCCCCACTTAGCTAGATACAGAGTACCAATTGGTGTATTTACAAACCCTAAACTAGACAGAGTACTGATTGGTGTATTTAGAAACCCTGATCTAGACACGGATTGCTGATTGGTGCACATAAAATCCTTGAGCTAGACACAGTGCTAGATGGAAAAGTTTTCCAAGTCCCCACTAGGTTAGCTAGATACAGAGTTAGCTAGATACAGAGTACCTATTGGTGTATTTACAAACCTTAAGCTAGACACAGAGTACTGATTGGTGTATTTACAAGCCCTGAGCTAGACACAGAGTGCCCATTGGTGTATTTACCATCCTCTAGTTAGACATACAATTTCTCCAAGTCCCCATCCGGCTCAGGAGCCCAGCTGGCTTCACCTAGTGGATCCTGCATGGGAGCTGCAGGCGGAGCTGCTCACCAGTCCCAGCGGCTCCTGCACCCTCAGCCCTTGGGCTGTAGATGGGATCAGGTGCCACTGAGCAGTGGGTGGTGTCCGTTGGGGAGGCTCAGGCGCGCCAGAGCACACCGCAGTGGGATAGATCAGACATGGTGGGCTGCAGGTCCAGAGCCATGCCCCGAGGGGAGGCAGCTAAACCGGAGTGAATTTCAGTGCAGCACCAGCGGGCTGCAGCTGCTGGCCCGGGTGCTAAGCCCCTCACTGCCGTGGGTCAGCCGCGCAGGCCGGCTGCTCCATGTGAGGAGCTGGAAAGAGAAAGAGAGATTTTGAGAAGTACTTACTCACTTTTAATTCTGGGGGTTCCATAAGAAAAACAGAGATTTTTTTCACCAAAATTGGATTTGTGATGCCTTTTCTGTTTTCACGAGGCCGTCAGAAGTCATTCTAGCGTTCTTCGTGCATGCACCAAGAGTGGCAAGACAAAGTTAAGAAAAAAAAAAAAAAAGAAAAGAAAGAAAGAAAGAAAAGTAATTCAGTAGCCTGAGTGGAAACAAAACAAAACAAAACAAAACAAAACAAAACAACAAAACCTTTTCCAGGAAAACAAGATTTTTGATGAGAAAAATATAAAGGCCTTTTAAATATATCTGTAACTTGGATTTCCACTTTCAATTAAGCCGAACACTCGAATGCAAACAGATTTTTAAAACAACAAAAAGCAAATAAACAAAAAACAACAAAAAACACTTTGCTCTACTACCTGTTCACAGTCATGTTCAGGTTTCTCTGGGAGAAAGTGGCTGAGCACAGGCAAGAACTGGTTTTCAACTGGACTGCAGATACCTTTAGCAGCAAAGCTTGATGTTTGAGGAGGCAATTTTCTGTTAGCCAGAGCCTTTACTTAGACGACAGCAGTTTTGCTATACTGTGTGCTGCGCAAATAGTTAAGTTATTCCCGGTTGTTAACATAGTTGCCTCAGGCACCAGGAAAGCCACCAGAGTAACTGCTTGGAGGTAGGCTGACCATCATTTAGGAACCAAGTTAAGTTCCTATGTTAAGTAACCCACTGGCTGTAGAGTCAGACTTCAAGCCTTAGTTAATAATTTTCTCTTTTTTTTTCCTTTATCGCCTCCCTTTACCTCCCTTCCCCTCCCCCCTTTCCCACTTCTCCTTCCTCTTCCTTCCCCTCCTCATTTCCTTTGATACGAAGACACTGAATGCTTTCCCCAATGGGGTACTGAGGGCTGGTGTTTTAAGCAAGGCTTGTTTTAGCCGGTTAAAGGCTTTTTGAACTTTAGGATTCCAAAAAGGGGAGATGAGTTTTAACTGTTTGAGTTTCCCTTCTGAAGTATTATAAAGGGTGAGCCACTTCCCTGTTCCCAAGTAGCAGTCTATAAAATCTAGTAATGCCCATGAATCCCCATAACTGTTAAAAAAAAAAGGGGGGGCCTTAATACTTTCCTCACCTAATGTTCTGGTTCCTCCCGATACTACCAGAACTAGGTGCTTTAATGAAGTCTGACAGAGTTGAACTCTATATTTTGAGACCTTCTATTCCTTTTCAATTAAGAAACTGAGGAAAGTCTTAGTGCCTTCCTGAGACTTCCTTGACTGGGGCAAGGAGGAGAGTCTCACTTACACACTGCCAGATGCTGACTGTAGGACGGGAGAACTTAGAGAGGTCCTTTGACAGTGCTGATCCAAACAAGTGAGGGCTGTTTTTAAATTCCTGAGGCAGCACCATCTATGTCCATGTTAACTGGCAGGTTCGGCAGGAGGGACCCTTACAGGCGAACATGTATTAAGAGTCAGGATGTTATGGTATGCAGAAAAGAGCATCCTTTAAATTTAGGACTGTAAAACAGTTCCGTCAGGTATTTGGGTCAGCAATGTGTAGGAATTAGAGACTATTGGATGTATTGGGACTACAGCCTCATTAATGAAGTGGTGGTACTGAACAGTATTTATTGGGTTTTGCACTCCTACTATGAGAGTGTGGCAAAGACTGTTACAGGGTTTGAGGAGGCCTGAATTTCAGCTTATTACTAATAATAGCTTCTAGCCCTTTCTTGGCCTCTGCCCTTAGCGGGTATTGTCTCTGGTTATCAAAAAAAGTTGGATTTTTAAGGTGGATCTGAACTGGCCTAGCAGTTTTAGTTAGACCTATTCTTTCTTGAGTTGCCCGCATTTTAGATTAATATTGGCCTCCACCAAGGAAAGAAAGGAGTTTGTCCTGGGGCCATGAGGATGCCGGCCCCTGTGCAGGCTAAAATATTTCTAGCTCATAAAGGAGTGGGACTTTCAGGCATAATAAAGGAGGACTGTGTAAATAATAAGTCCCCACAACTACCACTAAGTAGTGGAGAAAAATATCAAGTTAAGAGTCTTTTTTAAGACACACACCATTGTTGTGCTGTGGGAAGAGGGGAGGCCTGGATTGGGGAGGTGAACAGAAAGACTGGCTCCAGAATCCAGTGGGAGGCTTGCCCTCCTCCGTTAAATTTCTAGAATCACCCAGGACTCCTGAGCAGTAATGGATGTTTGAACCATAGGAGCCAGGGGTTTGAGCCCCAGAACCCATCAGTCCTGCTGGAGCATCTGTGACAATGACTCTGTACTCAGTGACCTCTGTCTCTTTTGGCAGTAGTGCAATCTCCAGTAGTCTTCACCACAGGCTGGACAGGGTCAAGGTGGCTTTTTCTTGTTGCATGGGCAATTCTTAAAGTCCCCTGGCTTTACAATGATAACAGGTGGCAATTAGTGGATGTTCCTGCGGGATCCTGGACTCAGCCACTAGAGTCTTTCTCTTGTGCTCTTTTTTTCTCCTGCGCCTCCTCCCAGTCCTGTTGTAAAAGACCAGTGAGTCCACATTCAGAAGGTTCTTCAAGATACAATCTGGTCCTATAGCCTGTTTCTGTAGCTTTCTTCTAATATCAGGAACTGTCAGCTTTTCAACTGCAGTGAAGGTTTGGTATAGGAGAAGAAAACATCCCTCCACTAGAGGTTGAACACTAAGTTAAATTTTGGAATGTCTCCAAATTATCCAGGTCATGAGAAGATCTGCCCAAGTGTCTATTTTCCTAAGGTCCTGTACTGAAAGAAGAATGTCTGTTTCAGTGGTGATCCTTCCATCTGGCATTTCTTATAGGGGTAGGAGTGAAATTGGGACAGTGGAGAGCTTTGGAGATTGTGGAGCTGGAGGAAATTTTGGTGCCGTTAGAGGGGGCCCTGGATAAGAGAAACTGAAATAACTCGGACACATAGAAAGCACCCCCTTCAGCTCCTCTGAACTTTCTCTTCTGACTTAGGAGGACTACTCTCCACAGACCTGACATGATTGCCAAAAGAGGTGAGTTAATTGTGAAACACTTGCAAAGGTCTGGGTTGCCTCATAGGGCAAAGAAAACCTATTCATATCAAACTTCAGATCATTTGCTTTCCCATGTACACAAAAGATCTAATTGTTGGATAAAATTAGAATCAAGGCTCTCTTCAGCTGGCCAGGTCTGTTTATTCCTGAGGTGGTAAGAAGGCCACACCATTGTGCTAAAGAAAATGAGCCATTTTTATTCAAAATTCCAGAGTCAAAGGAGTCCCAATGCTTCAGAATGCACTCCAGAGAAGTGCAAGCTGAAGAGGGATTGTTACCCGTCGAATAAAGAGACAAAAGAAGAGGCATCCTTCTGTCTCTCAGTTCTTTTTAATGTGACCCAGGTTGTAGGGGAAGACCCCTGACCTCCTTCCTTGGTCTCTGGGTCCCAACACCATAATTGCCATCTTATGGTTGCAGGTGTAACCACTAAACATGGTACTGAGAGGTGAAGCCAGCTGGACTTCCTGGGTCGAGTGAGGACTTGGAGAACATTTCTCTCTAGCTAGAGGATTGTAAATACACCAATCAGCACTCTGTGTCTAGCTAAAGAATTGCAAATGCATCAATCAGCACTCTGTAAAAATGTACCAATTAGTGCTCTGTGTCTAGCAAAAGGATTGTAAATGCACCAATCAGCACTCTGTAAATATGTACCAATCAGCACTCTGTGTCTAGCTAAAGGATTGTAAACACACCAATCAGCACTCTGTAAAATGAATGGACCAGCACTCTGTAAAATGGACCAATCAGTGCTCTGTAAAATGTATCAATCTGCAGAGCATAGGGAGGGCCAAATAAGAGAATAAAAGCTGGCCACTCAAGTCAGCAGCAGCAAAGGCTGTGGAAGCTTTGTGTTTTTGCTCTTCATGATAAATCTTGCTGCTGTTCACTTTTTGGGTCCATACTACCTTTATGAGCTGTAACCCTCAACGCGAGCATCTGTGGCTTCATTCCTGAAGTCAGCAAGACCAAGAACCCACTGGGAGGAACAAACAACTCCAGATGCACCACCTTTAAGAGCTGTAACACTCACTGTGAAGGTCTGTGGCTTCACTCCTGAAGTCAGCAAAACCACAAACTTACCGGAAGGAACTCTAGAAACATCTGAATATCTGAAAGAAGAAACTCTGGAAACACCATGTTTAAGAACTGCAGCGCTCACCTCGAGGGTCTGCAGCTTCATTCTTGAAGTCAGTGAAACCAAGAACCCACCAGAAGTAATCAATTCTGGACAGAGTACCACAGTACCAAATCAATGGGGCTAGTAACCTTTATCCATGTGACTTCAGTCTTTTTCCTAATAATACAGCAATTATCTTCTGAACTCTTAGGCTTGTGTGACTTGTGTGACTCCTTGATAGATGGGCCTTGGGAGAGATTATGTAACAGTTGCATTTGAGCAAGGCCCCTTAAAAGAGAGAATGTACTGAACTGAGAATATTTAGGTTCTAGTTAACTTTCAGATATAAAATTCTCTTTCTATTTAGATGCCATTCTCGTTGTAGGCACTATAGGTGACTAAGAGAACATAAGTGTTAAATGATGGCTTTCCTGCTAATGCAGGGAGTATTAAGACTAAAATTTGATTTTGGAAGATATGTCCCTCCTTACTGCTGAAAGAAGAACTAAAACGCTAGAGGCTTTTGGCAAAGGGCAGACAAGATTCCCCATGGAGAGGATTCCTGTTCCACTAGGTGGCACTGTAAGCACTGAAATACTTTGTCTCCACATGCTCTCTAACCAAGCATGGAGAGGGAAGTTTTTAACTTGTAGCTAGCTGTCCCTATAGCATAGCTCCTAGAAGAAAAAAGATAATTCACCTCATAGAGGGACTATCCAGTCTGACTGGTCAGTGCTGGGTCCTCACATGGAAACCAACAATAACAAAAACGGCCTAGGTAGAAAAAGGGGTGTTCAGTGATGGTTGTGGGGGAAGGAGTAACCTCCTACCCAACCCCAGGAAGTGCTATTATTAGCAGTTAAACAGTCTTTGGGATCTAGATTATAAATCCTCCTGTCTGCAGCAAATCATAAAAAACTGCAGTCCCTTTACCTGCATTCCTGGTTGCTAAGCCTGCTTAATTGAATTATTTCATTGCTTTGTAAAAACTCTTGCGGCATCGCATCCAGAGAGGGGATGGGAAACATGATGACCTCCAAAAGTAAAGAAGGCAAATAACATTTGCAATAGGAAATCTCTGAGATCCTGAGGCTAGGATCCTAGGATCCTGATCCTACAACTACCTGGTTGGGTAGTTGTAGGCTAGGGTCAGTCCAGAAACCTTTGAATAACACTGGGGTGTAGCCATGGTCAGAAATTCTCAATTAATTTAAGACCTATTTGAGTCCCATGCAACAGCCAAGCTCTCCATGAAAAGGACCTGGTTTGGATAGAGACTACATTCCTAGCACCCTGAGAGCACTAAGGGATTGACTGGGTCCTTCCCAGTAAGCCTCATATCTGAGTCTTCAAGACTAGCCCTTGTGGTTAATTAATCAGCCATCAGATGCTTGATGTTTTTTGATAGCTCTTTGAGATAATAAAAACTGAGTACAGGTTAGCAGCAGTAGCTCATGCCTGTAATCCAGGCACTTGGGGATGGCTTGAGATTAGGAGTTTGTGACCACGCTGGCCAACACGGTGAGACCCCATTTCTACTAAAAATACAAAAATGAATCTGGCATGGTGGCACACCTTTGTAATCCCAACTACTAGCGAGGCTGAGGCAGAAGAATCGCTTGAATCCAGTAGGCGGGAGATTGTTGCAGTGAACCGAGATCATGTCACTGCAGTCAGCCTGGGGGACACAGTGAGACTCCGTATTAAAAAAAAAGAAAAAGAAAGAAAGGAAGAAAAAAAAAAAAGAAACCCTAAAACTGAGGACAAGAAGCCTGAAAAATTAAAGTAGACATTCACTCCTGTACTGGCCTTTCTGGGGAATACATCTTTAAATCCTGGGTGGGTCCGCAAAATGAAGCAATCTCTTTGTCTGGGGTAAATACCAAGGATCTTGATCTCAGGGAATGTCAGGGTTTTTATAAATGGGCTAGTGAGGAGGGCGTTAGTGAGAAGGAGATGTCTTATGCTCCAAAGGCTTGATAATTCAGTTGGGAGAGCAGAGGTTTTTGGGTTGTTCTCTCTCTTGAAAGAACACATTCCTCAACACATCACAGCCTTCAGCACATCACATCCCCCCATATGCCTCCACTTCCTGGGCCCGACACAAACACATCACAGCCTTGAGCAATGCCTCCACTTCCTGGGCCTGACACAAACACATTCCTCCATATATCTCAAAGAAAAACAACACCTGGAGAATCTTCGATAAGGTTACAACCGTTTGTAAAAGCGCAGGAACCAATAAGAAAGCTGCTAAAAGTATAATTTAAAATGTAAACCAATTGTAATGCTGTAGCCTAGAGAAATGCCTTGTTCCTCTGTAACCTGACAAGTCCTGTTTACCTCGAGCTATAAAAAGCAAGTGCACGCATTGTTCCGGGCCCTCTTGTATGTTGTAGAACGGAGGGACCAAGTTCGAACTTGCATTAAAGATCCTTGCCGCTTGGCTTTGACTCTGGACTCTGGTGGTCTTCTTCGGGGAATAAAGGGTCTGGGCATAACATTTGGGGGCTCTCCCAGGATTCCCCAAGCCCACCAGACCCCTGGTCAATGGATCTACCAGGATCGATCTGCTGATAGGTGAGCTGGCTCGTCTCTGTTTGTCTGTCTGTGTCCATTCTGAATCTGAGGCTGTTAGCCTGTCTGAATATGTTCAGAACCTGAGGCTCGTCTCTGTTTGTCTGTCTGTGTCTGTTCTAAACCTGTATCTGTAACTCGCGAGGTCTGAAACTGAAGCTGACGCAGTCCTGGCGGACGCGTTATAGGATGGCCAGCAGAGACCGGTGGGAGACGTCCCCCGGCTCTCGTCTGATCTGATTCTGACCCAAATTTCTGGTGCGCACTGGCGGCTGTGCACGCTGGTGGCTCTCGTCTGATCTGACCCAGATTTCTGGTGCGTGCTGGCGGCTCCCCTCTGATCTGATCTGACCCAGATTTCTGGTGCGCGCTGGCAGCTCCCCTCTGATCTGATTCTGACCCAGATTCCTGGTGCGTGCCTGCGGCTGACATAATTTGTTCCCTTGCAGGACCTGTTTCAGACGCCTCTCCGGGCGCTACCGTTTAAAATGGGTAATACCCAGAGCACTCCCCTATCTCTCCTTTCAAGTAATTTCAAGGACGTTAGAGCAAGGGCCCATGATCTTAGTATGGAAATCAGGAAGGGAAGGCTAATTACTATATGCTGCTCCGAATGGCCTGCCTTTAATGTAGGGTGGCCACCCGAAGGGACATTCTGCCTTCCCGTCATCACTAGAGTCAAGTCCAAGGTTTTCCTATCAGGGCGTGCCAGCCACCCGGATCATATCCCATACATTCTTATATGGCAGGACCTAGCTGAGAACCCGCCCCCTTGGCTGTCTCCCTTCCTATTAGCCCCGGGACCCTCCAAGGCACTGGTTGCTCGGCTGCTAAAATCCAAGCAACCGACGGGCCCCCCATCCTGTTTTACCTGAGAGCGAAGACCCACTATCCACAGAACCCCCTCCGTACCCCTCCAGACCCCAGGCCTCAGCTCCCCCAGGCTGAGCCGCGGGAGGGAGCAGGCGGACGGGAGGTGGCCAGCGCACCCGGACCCACTGAAAAGGAAAGTAACTCTGAAGGGCCAGCGTGGGTCCTCTGTAAGCTGAGCGCTGGTCCCCAGGGCCCCGCCTTTCTTTCTCTATACTTTGTCTCTGGGTCTTACTTCTTTTCTAAAGTCTCTCATTCCACCTAACGAGAAACACCCACAGGTGTGGAAGGGCAGACCACCCCTTCAACTGGCATCCAATGTGGAAGCTTTTCTCTAAGGTGAAGGTACGCTGGAGCGTGGTCATTGAGGAAAAGTCGACGAGAGACTCCCGAGTACGTGTACAGTCAGCTTTGCGGTAAGCCTGTGCGTTCGGAAGAACCCAGGGTAACAATGGGGGAAACTGAAAGTAAATATGCCTCTTATCGCAGCTTTATAAAAATTCTCTTAAAAAGAGGGGGAGTTAAAGTGTCTAGCAAAAATCTAAATACGCTCTTTCAAACAATAGAACAGTTTTGTCCATGGTTTCCGGAACAGGGAACTTTAGATCTAAAAGATTGGGAAAAAATTGGCAAAGAATTAAAACAAGCAAGTAGGGAAGGTAAAATCATACCACTTACAGTATGGAATGATTGGGTCATTATTAAAGTAGCTTTAGAACCGTTGCAAACAGAAGATAGCGTTCCAGTTTCTGAGGTCCCTAAAAGCTGTGCAGTAGATTGTGAAAAAGAGGCAGGGATAGAATCCCGGAAAGGAAAAGAAAGTTCACACTGTAAATGTGTAGCAGAGCTGGTAATGGCTCGGTCAACGCAAAATGTTGACAATAATCAAGAACAGGAGGGTTCAGAAGCACTGATCTGGCAGGAAAAGCTGCATATTGGGCAAGTCTGGTCTCTGAGAGCAGACTTGGGTGTAAGGCCATTATTCAAGGAAAACAGTTTGAAGGATTGGTAGACACAGGAGCAGATATCTCTGTCATTGCTTTAAATCAGTGGCCAAAAAAATTGGCCTAAACAAAAAGCTGTTACAAGACTTGTCGGCGTAGGCACAGCTTCAGAAGGGTATGAGAGTACAATGATTTTACATTGTTTAGGGCCAGATAATCAAGAAAGAGAGATCAGCCTGTTACTGTGTCTATATAGAAGGAAGTAGACATAAGAGACTCCATTTTGTTCTGTATTTGAGATGCTGTTAATCTGTGACCCTACCCCCAACCTTGTCCTTGCAAGAGACATGTGCTGTGGTGACTCAAGGCTTAATGTATATTGGGCTGTGCAGGATGTGTCTTTGTTAAACAAGTACTTGAAGGCAAGTACTTCTGGTTAAAAATCCTGCCCGTCCCTGGGCAATGGAACATCTTGGTGTAAAACCCATTGTGTGATTTGTTTACGGAGCAAGGAGAAAACCGCCTTTAGGAATAAGGTGGGACTTGCTGGAGCAATGCTGCTAAAAGGTTTATGGAGATGTTTGCACATGCATCTCAAGGCACAGCATTTTCCTTTAAACTTATTCATGTTACAGGGATTTTTGTTTATACGTCTTACTGCTGATTTCCTCCCTACAATGATCCTATTGTCCAGCCACTCCCTTATGTTTAAGGGGGTGCAGAAATCATTATGCCCGCTCCATTATACAGCCCCATGAGTCAAAAAAAATCATGACTAAGATGGGATATATACCAGGAAAGGGATTAGGAAAAAATGAACATGGCATTAAAGTCCCAATTGAGACTGAGAAAAATCAAGAAAGAAAAGGAATAGGATATCCTTTTTAGGGGCAGCCACTGTAGGGCCTCCTAAACCCATTCCATTAACTTGGAAAACAGAAAAACCGGTATGGGTAAATCAGTGGCCACTACCAAAGCAAAAACTGGAGGCTTTACACTTATTAGCAAAGGAACAATTAGAAAAGGGACACATTGAGCCTTCATTCTCACCCTGGAATTCTCCTGTATTTGTAATTCAAAAAAATCAGGCAAATGGCATATGTTAACGGACTTAAGAGCCATAAACACTGTAATTCAACCCATGGGGCCTCTCCAACCTAGATTGCCCTCTCCGGCCATGATCCCAAAAGTCTGGCTTTTAATTATAATTGCTCTAAAGGATTGCTTTTTTACCATTCCTCTGGCAGAGCAAGATTGTGAAAAATTTGCCTTTACTATGCCAGCCATAAATAATAAAGAACCAGCCACTAGGTTTCAGTGAAAAGTTTTACCTCAGGGAATGCTTAATGGTCCAACTATTTGTCAAGCTTTCGTATGTCAAGTCCTTCAACCAGTTAGAGACAAATTTTCAGATTGTTATATCATTCACTATATTGATGATATTTTATGTGCTGCAGAAACAAGAGACAAATTAATTGACTGTTACACATTTCTGCAAGCAGAGGTTGCCAATGCGGGACTAACAATAGCATTTAATAAGATCCAAACCTCTGCTCCTTTTCATTACTTAAGGATGCAAATAGATAATAGGAAAATATTAGCCCCAGAGGCAACAAAAGAAATTAAAATTGTGGAAGAGGAAAAAAATTCAATCAGTGCAAATAAGTAAAATAGATTCTTTAGCCCCACTCCAACTTTTGATTTTCGCCACTGCGCTTTCTCCAAAAGGCATCATTTTCAAAATACTGATCTTGTAGAGTGGTCATTCCTTCCTCACAGTACAAATAAAACTTTTACATTGTACTTGGATCAAATGGCTACATTAATTAGTCAGACAAAATTACCAATAATAAAATTGTGTGGTAATGACCCAGACAAAATAGTTGTTCCTTTAACCAGGAACAAGTTAAACGAGCCTTTATCAATTCTGGTGCATGACAAATTGGCCTTGCAGATTTCGTAAGAATTATTGATAATCATTACCCAAAAACAAAAATCTTCCAGTTTTTAAAATTGACTACTTGGATTTTACCTAAAATTACCAGACATAAACCTTTAGAAAATGCTCTGACAGTATTCACTGATGGTTCCAGCAATGAAAAAGTGACTTACAGGGGGCCAAAAGAGCAAGTAATCAAAACTCAATATCAATCTGCTCAAAGAGCAGAGTTGGTTGCAGTCATTACAGTGTTAAAAGATTTTAATCAACCTGTTAATATTATATCAGATTCTGCATATGTAGTACAGGCTACAAAGGATGTTAAGACAGCTCTAATTAAATATAGCATAGATAATCAGTTAAACCAGCTGTTCACTTTGTTACAACAAAAATAGGACATGAGAAATAGAGGAAGGTAATAACCTGGGGAAGAAGTTTTGCTTGTGTTTCACTAGGAGAAAATCAGCTTCCTATTTGGATACCCACTAAACATTTGAAGTTCTACAATGAACCCATCGGAGATGCAAAGAAAAGCGCCTCCACGGAGACGGAAACACCGCAATCGAGCACCATTGACTCGCAGGATAAATCAAGTGGTGATATTAGAAAAACAGATAAAGTCACCACGCACCAGGAAGGCAGAGCTGCCGACCTGGGCACAGTTGAAGAAGCTGACACTGTTAGCTAGAAAAAGCCTAGCCAGCACAAAGGTGACACAAACCTCAGAAAAAAAAAATGCTGCTTGCAACTTTAATAGTTGTATCAATGGTGGTAAGTCTCCCCATGCCTGCAGGAGCAGCTGCAGCTAATTATACCTACTGGGCTTATGTGCCTTTCCCGCCCTTAATTCGGGCAGCCACATGGATGGATAATCCTATTAAAATATATGTTAATAATAGTGTGTAGGTACCTGGTCCCACAGATGATTGTTGCCCTGCCTAACTGGAGGAAAAAGAATTGATGATAAATATTTCCATTAGGTATTGTTTCCAGTTACAGTGTGACTGGAATACTTCAGATTTTTGTATTACACCCCAAGTTTATAATGAGTCTAAACATCACTGGGACATGGTAAAACGCCATCTACAGGGAAGAGGAGATAATCTCACCTTAGACATTTCTAAATTAGAACAACAAATTTTGAAGCCTCTCAAAGTCATTTAAATATTGTGCCTGGAACAGAGGCATTAGATCAAGTGAAAAAAAAATTCTTTATGGATTAAACCCCACGACTTGGATTAAGTCTATTAAGAACTCTACTGCAGTAAATTTTGGAATTATGTGTCTCTGTTTAATCTGTTTTTAGTGTGCTGGACCAGCCAAAGAATCCTATGCCACAATTGAGAGAATGAACGAGCCTTCATCGCCATGGCACATTTTTATAGAGAAAAAGGGAGAGAGAATGTTGCGGGAAGTCAGAGACCTTGAATGGAGGGACTGGCTGAAGCCACAGCAGAAAAACATAAAATATGAAGATTTCATGGACATTTTATTAGTTCTCCGAAATTAATACTTTTGTAATTTCTTATGTCTGTCTTTACTTTAATACTTTTGTAATTTCCTATGTCTTTACTTTAATCTCTTAGTCCCATCATCTTCTTTGTAAGCTGAGGAGGATATATGTCACCTCAGGACCCTGTGATGATTGAGTTAACTGCACAAATGGTTTGTAGAGCATGTGTGTTTGAACAATATGAAATCTGGGCATCTTGAAAAAAGAACAAGGTAACAGTGATGTTCAGGGAACAAGGGAGGTAACCTTGAACTGGCCGCCGGTGAGCCGGATGGAACAGAGCCATATTTCTTCTCTTTTTGAATGCAAATAGGAGAAATATCACTGAATTCTTTTTCTCAGCAAGGAATATCCCTGAGAAAGAGAATGCGCTCTGAGGGAAGGCCTATAAACGACCCCCTTGGAGGCGTGCCGCCTTTTACAGTTGAAGCCGAAGGGATGAAATAAGCCCCGGCCTCCTGTAGCGCTCTCAGGCTTATTAGGATGAGGAAATTCCCACCTAATAAATTTTGGTCAGTCAGGTTGTCTGCTCTCAAACCATATTTCCTGATAAAATGTTATCAATGACTATGCGTGCCCAAAATTTCATTAGCAATTTTAATGTTAACACCATCCTGTGCTCTCATCCTGCCCCCACTTACTTTGTAATATTCTATTACTTTGTAAAGTTTGTAATCTCAGTGTCATGATGACAATGGTAAAATTCCTCTATGTTTTCTCTGTTAGCCCCCTTCCTTGGACCCCTGCTAAGTCTGCTGTTTCTGCTTACCATAGGACCTTGTGTTACAAACAGAATTTTGCGGTTTGTCAAGGAAAGGTTTGACACCATACAGCTCATGGTCCTCAGAGCTCAATACCAAACTGTGGACACTGAAATGGAGTCAGACCTATAGGACCCAAGATTGGCTCCAGAGGTACCTGAGAGAGGGGGAAATGAAAGAACACATTTCTCAACACATCACAGCCTTCAGCACATCACATCCCCCCATATGCCTCCACTTCCTGGGCCCGACACAAACACATCACAGCCTTGAGCAATGCCTCCACTTCCTGGGCCCGACACAAACACATTCCTCCATATATCTCAAAGAAAAAAAACACCTGGAGAATCTCTGATAAGGTTACAACCATTTGTAAAAGCGCAGGAACCAATAAGAAAGCTGCTAAAAGTGTAATTTAAAATGTAAACCAATTGTAATGCTGTAGCCTAGAGAAATGCCTTGTTCCTCTGTAACCTGACAAGTCCTGTTTACCTCGAGCTATAAAAAGCAAGTGCACGCATTGTTCCGGGTCCTCTTGTATGTTGTAGAATGGAGGGACCAAGTTCGAACTTGCATTAAAGATCCTTGCCGCTTGGCTTTGACTCTGGACTCTGGTGGTCTTCTTCGGGGAATAAACGGTCTGGACATAACTCTCTCTCTCTCTCCCCTCTCTCTTTTTCTCTCTCCCTCCCTCCTTCTTTCCCTTTCTCCCTCTCTCCCTCCCTCTCTCGTCCCACCCTTTTTTCTTTCATTCTTTTTCTTTCTTTCTCTTTCTTTTCCTTTTCCCTTCCTTCCTTCCCTCCTTCCTTCCTTCCTTCCCTCCCTCCCTCCCTCCTTCCTTCCTCCTTTCCCTCCTTCCTTCCTTCTTCTTTTCTCTCTTTCTGCCATTTTAACCATTTTATTATTTTTTAGACCTCCAATTATTTTTATACTTTTAAGTTCTAGGGTACATGTGCACAATGTGAAGGTTTGTTATATATGTATACATGTGCTATGTTGGTGTGCCCCACCCATTATCTCATCATTCACATTAGGTATATCTCCTCATGCTATCCCTCCCAGCTCCCCCCACCCCACGACAGGCCCCGGTGTGTCATGTTCCCCTTCCTGTGTCCAATTGTTCTCAACTCCCACCTATGAGTGAGAACATGCAGTGTCTGTTTTCTTTTTAATCAGATCTCATCCCACTCCCTGATCATGTAGGCAGACTCTTAGTCTATTGTTCTGTGATGCTTATCTGGGAGAGTTTCTATGACAGTTCCCAGACATCCTCTTGCAGCTGCAGGCATTCTTTCCCCTTTCTGCTTCTAGCTACTGTATTTTAGTGTGCCTAAAGGGAAAGGGATGTACATATTAAAGGCCACTGTTTTTACTGGAGCCATTATATGGTGTGAAGTTCAATGATTACCCAACAGATTCCTCCTCCTCCTGTGCTCAAGCTGTTTATCCATGATTTACAACCTGAACTTTCATGCTGCCCTGTCTTAGGAAAGAAGTGATTTCCTTGAATGGTGTAAGTTAGAAAAGGAGCTATTTCTGAAGTCTTCTTGTTAGAAAAGTTTTCTTCTGGGTACTCTGTTTACCCTGTGTACCCAAATAATTGCTATTTCCTATAACATTGCCATAACTAAATCTTCTATTCATCCAGAAAACCAACTACTTATAAAGTCTGATTGTTATAAAATCTATCTATAATAAAATATTCTGGTTATTCAGAAAATTGCTCACAATATTGAACAAACACAATTTATTATTAAATAAACAACTAATAATATTCAACTCAATGAAAATTTATCATGAAGTTGGACAGACGTAAACTCTTCTAATAGCCAATCATGAGAAATTACTTGCATAGTTATTCTTCAGATAAACAAACTCTGGTTTCCATGAAAAAATTACTTCACATAAATATTTCTCACACAGAATTTCGGTCCCACTATTTTTGTATTTAGGGGTTTATCTGTGTTAGCTTACAGTGTTTAGCAACAAAGAAAATAACTTGTCACTTTCTCCAAGCAGGATTATTTTGAAGTGTGGCATAAGCCCAACAAAATCCCGTAAGACTACCAGGGAGCTGGAGAAGAGCAGTTCTGGGATCTATCTCCTCTGATTCATTGATATGTCATTATGAAATTATCTTCCTTACTTTGATGATCTACTCTATTACTATTAAAGAGATGTCTCTCAGAGACAGGAGAGAGAAAAATTTTTATTGTACAATTGAGAAGTGGCTCCTGTGGGTTTACAAACGTTCCTCACACAGTGACTTCTTAATGTCATAGATTCTTAAGAACTATTATTTGGAGAACAGTAGAAATGCTGATTTGACACAAGTTTGCTTTTTTTTTTTTTTTTTTGGTGTTTCATTTTCTGATTTTTGTCTGATTGTGTTAATTCGAAGAACTAGTGTTTAAGCTATGAACTCTTTTCCTCAGTTTGGTCTGTTTCACTGTTATTACTTCTGTGTATTTAAAAAATGCTTGTAGTAATTATTTTTATCTCAAGAAGCTCAGCTTGGATCTTTCTTAAAATAGGACTTTAATCTCCCTATGAGAATGAATTGTTCTACTATATGAATTAACTGTCTTGATTTAAATTTCAACATTCTGCTCAATCTCAACTAATTTTATTGCTATTCTGATTGTGAATTCTACCTCCGTAATTCTGGAAAATACAGACTGATTGAGAGTCATTACTAGACAGCTGGTGTGCTCCTTTTGAAGTAAAAGGACACTCCTAACTTATGGAAAATTCTGAGTACCTATGATGGCTCTTCTTAGCAAATCCAAATCAAAACCACAAACAGATAATACTTCATACCAGGAAGAATAGATATTATTTAAAAATATGACAATTATGCAAACTAGCAAGACTTCACAGAAAAATATGTAGACTCCGTTGATACAATGTAAATTCCTACAGCCAAAGTGGAAAGTAGTCTGGAGGGATCTCAAAGAAGTCAAAACAGAGTGACCATTAAACCCATCAATCCCATCTCTTAGTAAATAATAATAACAACAAGAACAAGTGGTGATACAAGAAAAAAATCTGTTTTCCTTCTTGGCTTTTAAATAACAAATACTTTAAATCAAATCAGTTGTTTTTAAAAGTTAGATTACTGAAGAAAATATGGAAGAACATATGATAATTATGGTTTATGTAGACCATAAAATACTATATAACCATTTAAAGTAAAATTGGGTCCTCTGGAGCAACATGGATGGAGATGTTGCAAGGTCACCTGGGCCACTATAACAACTGCTTCTATCTGATATGAGAGTCACTAGATGCCAAGAGTGGGACTAAGCACTATGGCAAATTATTCCAAGTTTTCCACTAAGAATGTAACCGACTAGATAACATTTCCAAGTATCAAAATGAGTGGTCGGAGAAGTGGAATATTAATGAAAGATCAAATAACACAGAACATAAATTCTTAGTCACTAGTGTATATTAGAGCCCAATCATGAACTCCAGCCTCTGGGATTGTCCATAGTTGAGTCAACAAATATCATTGTTAACAAGCAGAAAGCCCAATGTAGTGCCTGCCCAAGGGGACTGGATAGTCTATGAGCGTCTTTTTTGGAAGTTAACTATTGGCCCTCGAAAAAGGCACAAGATTTAGATCCTGCCAACTTTTATAAGAGTAATTTAATTGATGCAACAATGTTTTCCATTTAATTACAGAGACAGGAGAATTTAACTATTTTCCCAGAAGCAGATGTTAAAGGTACTGTCTGTCAACTGTAGGCATTTATTGGAAGTCTTATCACATTTAATCTCCATTGCATTTAGGAGATTCTAATTTCAACTTCTAAACTTAATCTAAGGAAGCATTTTCAAATGGCCCGTAAGCACAAATGAAATACAGGCCTGGAGAAGGAAACAGGTGAGTGGTTAGCATGTACAACTTTTGCCTTTTCTGCTGGACACCTAAATATGTGATTGTTGGCCTTTTCTTTCCTGAAGCTTCCAAGAACATAGTTAAATAAACTTGTAGTAAGGGCCTCACAAAGAGGAGTCAAAAGACTGTTTTAATTGTTAAAGGGTTAAGTATAAAATGGACTGTAGGAAGGAGAAAAAATGAGTTAAAAGGCAATATAATTAATGTATCTCTTAGAAAAATAAAAGCATTTGTTTATATAAAAAGAAAAATAAACCACTTCTGTTTTATTCCATTTCTATGGAATTGTGTGTTGTACTCATTCTGGATACTTTCTGCTGAAAGGGGGCAGAAATATTGGGTTTCAAAGTGGAAATGATATATTTGAAGTTAGAAGTGTTCATGAGTATCAAAAATTTAGAGCTATCTGTTAGATCATGAGGATGTCACGTCTGCAAGGTCTCTGAAGAAGCCAGTCTTGTAACCCCATACTGAGGGTGCAACAACAGTACAATCTGCAGTGCAGAAGTATGACTCTTCTTGCAAGCAGGTCAAAAGGTAACAGTAGCCCTCACAAACAAAATTTTCTGACCTGATAAATAATTCTATTTATTTAGTTATCAGCAAAGAGTCAGACACAGCTTTAATTTGTTGGTCCATATCCCAGGGCTATCTGATAGATTTTCTAAATGTTCTTGAATGTACACACAGAGGTTAGTCTTAATTATTTCACAAAGTTCTCATGATCAATCATAAGTAAATATGATGAGAAGTTAGGCAGAAAAATAATGTGTTGTCCACCCTGTCTACTTTAGGAGAATAAACAAGATTAAATAATTTTGCCTCATTCAAAAGGTGGCATTGCAAATGAGCTAGTAATCTGCATGTAAAGAAAGCACTCAAATTTTTAATAAGAGACATTTCTGTGGAAATAAAAGAAATACACAGTTTAATGTCTGACCAATTTAATAAGATGTCAAACTAAAAGCATTATTATTTACAGAGAAGGAATATGGTGGTTGTATAACACTTTTTTGGGGACCTCTTTTAAAAGGAATAGTGTAGGAATGTTTTCATGGAGACCAAATCAGAAATACACACACACACACACACACACACACACATATGCACAAACTTGGTAAGTTTAGTCCAAGAAGCACATAGCATTCAGTCTAAATGCTGGAAAGTAATAAAAACTGAAAAACAGCGGGCAGTACTAGAATCTAACAGCTTGTGTACTGGAGTTTTAAAATTATCATCCTCTCTCCAGTTATGCTTCTTTTATTATTATTAGTAGTATTATACATTACTTTTTAATTATCCTCTTTCAGTTCCTGTTTTTATAAAAGACAAGTAATAGTAAACGCAATTTGTTCAAAAATTTAGTTTTTTAAAATTCTACTTTGCCTGAATATTGGCATTGAATGCTACAATAAAAGTTATTTGTTATAAAGGCTCCTCTTAAATTGGCTTTGCTGGAACTTTGTTTGATTAGGATCACAGATTAGACTTTCCAAAGCCTTGATCTAAGCCAATGCATTGTGTGTGAATGCATATACTTGTGTTAATTGGGAAACTCCTCTATTGAGGGTGCCAAGATAATTTGGAGATCCTGGGCCTGTCAGAAAAGGGCATGATTTAACCATCAGAGTTCAGGAAGCCTATAGAGGAATCCCATAGACAAATGATAGAGATAGATTTTCCAATGGTCTTTTAAAGAGTTGTATAAGTCAACTTTGATTTTTTAAGCAGTTTCTTTATATCTGAAAGTATACCATTGCAGAAAAAAACTTTGGTAAGATAACAACTGCTTATAATGGCATTTTACAAGTCTAATGGAATGTATTCAAATAATTACACTGCTACATATTAAGTACAGTTAAATATAGTCCTCATTTTCTGGGGATATCTGGTAGAGACAGAAAAAGACACTCCAAATTTTCTCTAAGTAATGAATCTTATTCAACATTTATAAATTGCAAGTAGCTTAAAAGAAAAGAAAATATCTATTGAAAACAAACCAAAAATAATAAAGTAACTCAACAAAAGTTATGAAAGTTTAATATTGTTAGTTTTGTCATTAAAATTTATTCCCTGTCTGATCAACATTGAATCAACAATCCTCAGGTATATTTTAGTTCTACATGACAGTCCTGAAAGATTTTGGTTCCATTTCAGTGGCACAATTCTAAAGTTATCAGGAACCCATTCTTATGTGCACTTCTTGGAGTTTTGCAGCTGTTTACACACTGCCTTATAAAACATCAAAGAAAAGGAGTGATTGTTGACGACAAAATTGTTAAAATTCCTATGACTATACACACAATCAACTGTAAGTCTCAGTTACATATGTCGTATACAAATATTTTAAGTAATATTTATAAATACAACTGATAACATATACTAAGAATAATTATAGGACACACAGTAATGGCAAATCTGTAAGAATATAGTTCAAAGAAGCATAAACAGCATTACATTAATATAGTTCACAATGCTTTCTATATATAATTAATATATCAGATAAATAAAATAAGTCTTTTTTGGATTTTAGGCTACCTCGTATTCAGAAAAGGAATAAATAGATCAGTAAAGGCTTGCCTTAGAATTAGACTTTTAAAACTTTTCAAATATAAACAATTTTAACATCTGATGTTACAAAACCCAGAAAAAGTTATCTTAAATATATAAGAAAAGTTTTTACTTTGTTACATGGTAGACTCACATTTTTTTGAAGGGAAAAACTGGTCAAATAA
The DNA here is from genome assembly GCF_007565055.1 of Rhinopithecus roxellana. Lineage (NCBI taxonomy): Eukaryota > Metazoa > Chordata > Mammalia > Primates > Cercopithecidae > Rhinopithecus > Rhinopithecus roxellana. The sequence continues at coordinate 12,833,464 of NC_044570.1, forward strand.
AACAATGTGAGACAGATAATCTGTATTTCTTCTCATTTTCTTTATCATTTACTCAAAGGAAAACAAAATTATCATTTACTTTTTCATAAATATCTGGTTTAAAAGGTAAGCAATATTTTACACTTGCCTTAGTTTACTATTATTGTTAAACTTGATTCATAGTACAACCTTATAAACAAATGTATTCAGCATTCTTTAGTTTCATTATAAAGTAAGATTCTATAAAACTATGATAACTTTTTATAACTTCTGTGGAAGACTTGACAATCTCTGTAAAAACAACTTCAAAGGACTTTAGAGAGAAAAGTTTTTTAAAGTTTCTTTATAAAAACCAAAGGCAAAAATTTTGGTCCCACATTACTGTAATTGTATTCTAAGGTTTCATATAAAGAAAAATCATTAAAGCCCCTTCAGGAAAACTGCTCCCAGCCACAGAGATTTTTTATTAATAAAAACCTGTTACAAATCTTTTTGTAACTGTAAAGTCAGATTTTACAAGCAGAGTGTAAGAAAGAAAGATAATAATGAAAAATACCAGAAGTGACTGAAAGTTAAGTATAAACTATGGGGTCACTTTCTCTAGTATTTTTGTTTACTTACCTCAAGAATCAATTTATAAAAATTGGCTCAGCTGTTAATATTTAGTTGAATTTTTAAAAGGGAAAAATTAGTGAGAACTCTCAGTGTTCCAGGTAGATGACTCTCCCAGATAGGAGGGTGAAACAAGAGGTGCAGAGTACAGAAGAAATTAGTGTTCATACAGAAATTTATGCATTCACAAATTCAAATAAACAATGTGCTTCAAAATGAGTCCCAAATCAATAGTTTGGGTAACTCCTTGAAACTTTCTCCCAAGTTCTGATTGCTCCATAGACAGCTGAGTCTCAGTCAAGCAAAGAGCTTCAGTGCTGCTGCATATGCCAATAAATACAAAGGCATAAAATATTCAAATAGTTTTTTGAGGAACCTATAGTCAAAAATTGCAGGGACATAGTGACACTCTGAGAGAGGCAGAGGAGAGTCAAATATTTATTGAAATCATATAGCTTATTTCCAAATTTAGCCATCTTTTTGGAGGTCACTTTCTTCTTAGAAGAATGTTGAAGGGAGTAAGGTAAAAAGGAGGTGTGCCAAACCATAAATCATTTCTGTCCATTGTTGAGGATTTTCTGAAAATTCTCATCAAAACAGTCAGCCAGGTATGAGCAGCTGTCACTCCTACGTGCCCTCATTTTTGCTCAATAAAGTAATCTGTCAGGTGCAGACTAATCCACAGTGTACATTTCTGCATATGGGCCACAAATATTGTGACTAGAATGCAGATTCAGTCACTTGCTGCTTGCAGAGTCAAATTGACAAGAGTGATATATAGAAACTCTAGTAAAGAGCAAGTTCCTCTTTAATTTCAAAAATAGCCTAGGGGAATAAGTGCAGGCTTTCTGTCTAAGTGTATGACTTTAGATTTGGAACAGAAAGGGCGTGCTTTTAAAGGGGGCCTAACCTAATGGTCATTCAGATGAGGGAAAGGAGCAGGTGGAGTTCATACTGCTAGCCTAGTGCCTTATCTACAGAGCATTTTACCAGGAGATTGTTGGCATTTTCCTAAGTCGGGATATTTCTGTTGCTAAATTGACAGACATTTCTTAAAGTATTCTGCTCATGGGAGTGGGTTTCATAGAAATTTAGTGTTTTACCTTCAGTCTCCAGGTAGGTAAGAGTTCTTTTTAGGAACTCTAAGAGGTGAACTAGCCCTGTAGAAAGCCTCTACGAACAGGTAGATAAAAGGCTACATCTGCCTTCCCAAAGGGCCAACTAGGAAGTGGAGAACTAAAGAAATAAGAAAATAAGAGAAAGAAAAAAAATAAACCATCCCAGCAAAGTGTGGGTAGACTTCAAATTATACAACAAGGCTTTATTTCAAAACAGCATGATGCTGATATAAAAAAATGGCACACAGAGTAATGAAACTGAATAGAGAACCAAAAAACAAGGCCAAATACTCACTGCCAACTCATGATTGATAAAGCAAACAGAAATATAAATTGGGGAAAGGACACCCTATTCAACAAATGATGCTGGGAAAACTGGCAAGCCACATGTAGAAGAATAAAACTGGATCCCATCTCTCACCCCATGTAAAAATCAACTCAGGATGGATCAAAGACTCAAATCTAAGACCAAAAACTATAAACATTCTTGAAGATAATATCAGAAAAAATCCTGTAGGCTTTGACTTAGGCAAAAAACTCATGATTAAGACCCAAATCCCAGCACTTTGGGAGGCCGAGACGGGCGGATCACGAGGTCAGGAGATCGAGACCATCCTAGCTAACACTGTGAAACCCCGTCTCTACTAAAAAATACAAAAAACTAGCCGGGCGAGGTGGCGGGCGCCTATAGTCCCAGCTACTCGGGAGGCTGAGGCAGGAGAATGGTGTGAACCCGGGAGGCGGAGCTTGCAGTGAGCTGAGATCCGGCGACTGCACTCCAGCCTGGGTGACAGAGCAAGACTCCGTCTCAAAAAAAAAAAAAAAAAAAAAAAGACCGAAAAGCAAATGCAACCAAAAGAAAACTAAATAAATGGGACCTAATTAAACTATTTCTCCACATCCTCTTCAGTGTTATTTTTTTTCCCTGACTTTAATGATCACCACTCTAACTGGCATAAGATGGTATCTCATTGTGGTTTTGATTTGCATTCTCCTCGTGACAAGTAATGAGCTACAGCTTTGTCAGACACACTTGCTTTTTATTTCCCCCCCCCAAATATCATAGACGTTCAAGAATATTATAAGCCTAACACAATCCAAAAAATTCTGTGGTTTTGCTTCTTCAAATGCATAAAACAATACCAGAGATACAATGAATGCTAAGTATCAGCCATTCATGACACAACCAGAGAAATTTCATCAGACTTCAAAGAAAAGATAAAAAAAAGAGACCTAGAAATTGCCTGAAATATAATTAACAATAATTTTGTCAAAAAGAACAAAGCAGAAAACCTACAGCTGTGTAATATATTCATGCTGTTTAGAATATCAATACAAAATTGCAACAGCATAACTTATCTGGTAGAAGAATTAAATGGCCATCTCAAACACAGATTTATGAGTTTAACCAATTAGAAGAAGAACAATTGACATGGAAAAATAAAATAACTATGTCTATTAATGGATGCCTTAATTTGTAAAACTACACCAATTATAAAAAATAGAAGAATGAGACAAAGAAGAAAAGTTATCAGAATTTTTATTGTTCACATTCCAAAGTTTAGAAGAAATATGAATTCACAGATTTAAAATCTCAATGATCATATCAAGATTAATTTTAAAAGTTAATAGTCCTAGATGCATTTTAATCAAGTTATAAAAAGTAAAATTTAAAAAGTGATGTGAAATCTGTTAGTGGGAAAACTCAACCCATATAAGTGAGCTCTATCTGGGTAATTCCCAAATAGGAGATAGTGTGATGCCATATTAAAAATGCTAAGATAAAATTTAAAATATTCCTACCTAACAGTAGTCTAGACTGCACAGGTATGAAAAAAGGCAGAAAAAGATTTCAGTTGAGCTTCTTAAGCCTTTCCTAAAAGGCAATTTGCTAGATAATTAACTTCTAGATCCATTTCTTTTCTCTTGAAAACTATTTGTGTCTCACTCCTCAAAAGAAGACATTTATGTGGCCAAAAAACACTGGAAAAAACCTCATCATTATTGGTCATTAGAGAAACACAAATAAAAACCACAGTTAACCACCACACACCAGTCAAAATGGCTATCATTAAAGCCAGGAAAAAAACAGATGCTGGAAAGGACGTGGAGAAACAGGAGTGCTTTCACACTGATGGTGGGAATATAAATTAATTCAACTATTGTGGAAGACAATGTGGTGATTCCTCCAGGATTTAGAACCAGAAATACCATTTGACACAGCAATCCCATTACTGGAATCATTGTACTATAAAGACACATGAACATGTGTGTTTACTGCAGCACTGTTCACAATAGCAAAGACTTGGAACCAACCCAAATGCCCATCAATGATAGACTGGATAAAGGAAATGTGGCACATACACACCATGGAATATTATGCAGCCATAAAAAGGGATGAGTTCATGTTCTTTGCAAAGGCATGGATGAAGCTGGAAACCATCATTCTCAGCTAATTAACACAAGAACAGAAACCAAACACCGCATGTTCTCACTCAGAAGTGGTAGTTGAACGATGAGAATATATGGACACAGGGAGGGGAACATCACACACAGGAGCCTGTTGGAGGGTAAGGGAGTAGGGGTAGGATAGCATTAGGAGAAATACCATCATCTACATAATGTAGATGAGGGGTTGATGGGTGTTGTTCTCCACATCTTTTCCAGCATCTGTTTTTTTCCTGGCTTTAACGATAGCCATTTTGACTGGTGTGTGGTGGTTAACTGTGGTTTTTATTTGTGTTTCTCTAATGACCAATAATGATGAGGTTTTTTCCAGTGTTTTTTGGCCACATAAATGTCTTCTTTTGAGGAGTGAGACACAAATAGTTTTCAAGAGGAAAAAAATGGATTTAGAAGTTAATTATCTAGCAAATTGCCTTTTAGGAAAGGCTTAATATATATATACATTATATATATATAATATATTTTATAGAATATATATATATAAGTATATATATACTTTAAGTTCTGGGATACATGTGCAGAACAAGCAGGTTTGCTACACAGAGAAACATGTGCCATGGTGGTTTGTTACACGCATCAACCCCTCATCTACATTAGGTATATGTACATACTTTATATATAGTATATGTGTGTGTGTGTGTGTGTGTGTGTACATATATATAAATATATATACTGGCTGGCTTTGCAACCTGCATGCTGTAGACTCCAAAGGGACTTGAGCAATCATAGGCCATAGTCAGAGTGTGGCTACAGCAGCCCTTGGGTGAGACACAGTATTGTGCTGGTCTGACGTCTGACCCAGAGCAGTCCTGGTTGTGGAGGCACAGGGGTGCTTCTTTCACACCACCAGAAGCTCCAGATGGCTTAGAACAAAGAGGGACTGTTCATTTGGGAGAACATAAGAAAGACAATTTATATATATATATATATATACACACACACACACACATTTCTCCAAAAAAAAAAAAATAAATAAAAATTTTAAGAAAGCACAACACACCAGAAAATCCCTTCAATGGCTGCTAGGATGATTAAAGCAATTCTTATGTGTTAAAGATTTCATGAACCCAACCAAGAACAATTAGGGAGATCAAAGATTAAGCCAGATGAAAAGTCTACCTATAGTTATCAAATAGCCTGTCATTTAATCTTCTATAGCTGTGTTTCTATAACACCCAATCTATCCAGGTGCAAAAGCAGTGTCAACACTGATAAGCATCTACTTTCATATAAGTACATCTACTGTCTTTTGATTACCATTTACTTTGAATATTTTTAATCCATTCATTCTCATGTTTTGGTGTCCTGAAATCTAAATACAGATACCATCTTGGCATCAATTTATTGGTTTTTGTTCCTTTTTTATTTTACTTATTTTTATTTTTTGTCATTTCTATTGCATTGGGTCTTTTGGTTCAAAAAATGAATCTAGATATAATTAAAGTAATTATTTATTAATAACAACTTGCTACAGCAATTTTATTTTTAAATTTTGCCTGACTTTTGCAGTTGTTTTGTTTTATTCCAATTATACTTTCTTGATTTTGTTTTTGCTGTTGTCTTATTCCAGTAGCTATTTTTTTGTTGCTTTTGTATATGTAACGCAGAATTTTTTGTGAACAGAAGGAGAATTAACAAAAATGTCTTGTAATATTCTAATTCAAGATGATTTTATTTTATTTAAAGATTAATATGGTTTTTACACCCCTTCACATATTTTATGGTATTAATGTTCTATATATATATCAAATATTATCATTTTTTGTATTTTCTTGATATATTTCTTTTTTGAATTATTATTATACTTTAAGTTCTAGGGTACATGTGCATAACGTGCAGGTTTGTTACATATGTATACTTGTGCCATGTTGGTGTGCTGCACCCATCAACTCGTCAGCACCCATCAATTCATCATTTATATCAGGTATAACACCCAATGCAATCCCTCACCCCACCCCCCTCCAAATGATAGGCCCTGGTGTGTGATGTTCCCCTTCCAGAGTCCAAGTGATCTCATTGTTCAGTTCCCACCGATGAGTGAGAACATGCAGTGTTTGGTTTTCTGTTCTTGTGACAGTTTGCTAAGAACGACGGTTTCCAGCTGCATCCATGTTCCTACAAAGAATGCAAACTCATTCTTTTTTATGGCTGCATAATATTCCATGGTGTAAATGTGCCACATTTTCTTAATCCAATCTGTCACAGATGGACATTTGGGTTGATTCCAAGTCTTTGCTATTGTGAATAGTGCCACAATAAACATACATGTGCATGTGTCTTTCTAGGAGCATGATTTATAACCCTTTGGGTATATACCCAGTAGTGGGATGGCTGGGTCATACGGTACATCTAGTTCTAGATCCTTGAGGAATTGCCACACTGTTTTCCATAAAGGTTGAAGTAGTTTAAAATCCCACCAACAGTGTAAAAGTGCTCCTATTTCTCCACATCCTCTCCAACACCTGTTGTTTCCTGACTTTTTTATGACAGCCATTCTAACTAGTGTGAGACGGTATCTCATTGTGGTTTTGATTTGAATTTCTCTGATGGCGAGTGATGATGAGCACTTTTACATGTGTCTGTTGGCTGTATGAATGTCTTCTTTTCAGAAATGTCTGTTAATATCCTTTGCTCACTTTTGATGGGGTTGTTTGTTTTTCTCTTGTATATTTGTTTGAGTTCTTTGTGGATTCTGGATATTAGCCCTTTGTCAGATGAGTAGATTGCAAAAATTTTCTCCCATTCTGTAGGTTGCCTGTTCACTCTGATGGTAGTTTCTTTTGCTGTGCAGAAGCTCTTTAGTTTAATTAGGTCCCATTTGTCAATTTTGGCTTTTGCTGCCATTGCTTTTGGTGTTTTAGACATGAAGTCCTTGCCCATGCCTATGTCCTGAATGGTATGACCTAGGTTTTTTTCTAGGGTTTTTACAGTTTTAGGTCGAGCTTTTAAGTCTCTAATCCATTTTGAATTAATCTTAGTATAAAGAGTAAGGAAAGGATCCAGTTACAGCTTTCTACTTATGGCTAGCCAATTTTCCCAGCACCATTTATTAAATAGGGAATCCTTTCACCATTTCTTGTTTCTCTCAGCTTTGTCAAAGATCAGATGGCTGTAGATGTGTGGTATTATTTCTGAGGACTCTGTTCTATTCCATTGGTCTATATCTGTTTTCGTACCAGTACCATGCTGTTTTGGTTACTGTAGCCTTGTAGTATAGTTTGAAGTCAGGTAGCGTGATGCCTCCAGCTTTGACCTTTTGACTTAGGATTATCTTGGCAATGCGCGCTCTTTTTGGTTCCATATGAACTTTAAAGCAGTTTTTTCCAATTCTGTGAAGAAACTCATTGGTAGCTTGATGGGGATGGCATTGAATCTATAAATAACCTTGGGCAGTATGGACATTTTCACGATATTGATACTTCCTATCCATGAGCATGGTATGTTCTTCCATTTGTTTGTGTCCTCTTTGATTTCACTGAGCAGTGGTTTGTAGTTCTCCTTGAAGAGGTCCTTTACATCCCTTGTAAGTTGGATTCCTAGGTATTTTATTCTCTTTGAAGCATTGGGAATGGAAGTTCATTCATGATTGGCTCTCTGTTTGTCTGTTACTGGTGCATAAGAATGCTTGAGATTTTTGCACATTAATTTTGTATCCTGAGACTTTGCTGAAGTTGCTTATCAGCTTAAGGAGATTTTGGGCTGAGACGATGGGGTTTTCTAAATATACAATCATGTCATCTGCAAACAGGGACAATTTGACTTCTTCTTTTCCTAACTGAATACCCTTGATTTCCTTCTCTTGCCTGATTGCCTAGCCAGAACTTCCAACACTATGTTGAATAGGAGTGGTGAGAGAGGGCATCCCTGTCTTGTGCCAGTTTTCAAAGGGAATTTTTCCACTTTTTGCTCATTCAGTATGATATTAGCTGTGGGTTTGTCATAAATAGCTCTTATTATTTTGAGGTACGTTCCATCAATACCGAATTGATTGAGCCTTTTTAGCATGAAGGGCTGTTGAATATTGTCAAAAGCCTTTTCTGCATCTATTGAGATAATCATGTGCTTCTTGTCTTTGGTTCTATTCATATGCTGGATTACATTTATTGATTTGCGAATGTTGAACCAGTCTTGCATCCCAGGGATGAAGCCCACTTGAACATGGTGGATAAGCTTTTTGATGTGCTGCTGAATCAGGTTGGCCAGTATTTTACTGAGAATTTTTGCGTCAATGTTCATAAGTAATATTGGTCTAAAAATCTCTTTTTTTGTTGTGTCTCTGCCAGGCTTTGGTATCAGGATGATGTTGGCCTCATAAAATGAGTTAGGGAGGATTCCCTCTTTTTCTATTGATTGGAATAGTTTCAGAAGGAATGGTACCAGCTCCTCCTCGTACCTCTGGTAGAATTCAGCTGGAATCCATCTGGTCTTGGAGTTTTTTGGTTGGTAGGCTATTAATTATTGCCTCAATTTCAGAGCCTGCTATTGGTCTTTTCAGGGATTCAACTTCTTCCTGGTTTAGTCTTCGGAGAGTGTAAGTGTCCAGGAAATTATCCATTTCTTCTAGATTTTCTAGTTGATTTGCGTAAAGGTGTTTATAGTATTCTCTGATGGTAGTTTGTATTTCTGTGGGGTTGGTGGTGATATCCCGTTTATTACTTTTTTATTGCATCTATTTGATTCCTCTCTCTTTTCTTCTTTATTAGTCTTGCTAGCGGTCTGTCAATTTTGTTGATCTTTTCACAAAACCAACTCCTGGATACATTGATTTTTGGAGGGTTTTTTGTGTCTCTATCTCCTTCAGTTCTGCTCTGATCTTAGTTATTTTTTGCCTTCTGCTAGCTTTTGAAAGTGTTTGCTCTTGCCTCTCTAGTTCTTTTAATTGTGATGTTAGAGTGTCAATTTTAGATCTTTCCTGCTTTCTCTTGTGGGCATTTAGTGCTATAAATTTACCTCTACACACTGCTTTAAATGCGTCCCAGAGATTCTGGTATGTTGTATCTTTGTTCTCATTGGTTTCAAAGAACATCTTTCTTTCTGCCTTCATTTCGTTATGTACCCAGTAGTCATTCAGGAGCAGGTTGTTCAGTTTCCATGTAGTTGAGCGGTTTTGATTGAGCTTCTTAGTCCTGAGTTCTAGTTTGATTGCACTGTGGTCTGAGAAACAGTTTGTTATAATTTCTGTTCTTTTACATTTGCTGAGGAGTGCTTTACTTCCAATTATGCGGTCAATTTTGGAATAAGTGCGATGTGGTGCTGAGAAGAATGTATATTCTGCTGATTTGGGGTGGAGAGTTCTATAGATGTCTATTAGGTCCACTTGGTGCAGAGATGAGTTCAATTTCTGGATATCCTTGTGTACTTTCTGTCTCACTGATCTGTCTAATGTTGACAGTGGAGTGTTGAAGTCTCACATTATTATTGTATGGGAGTTTAAGTCTCTTTGTAAGCCTCTAAGGACTTGCTTCATGAATCTGGGTGCTCCTGTATTGGGTGCATATATATTTAGGATAGGTAGCTCTTCCTGTTGAATTGATCCCTTTACCATTATGTAATGGCCTTCTTTGTCTCTTTGATCTTTGATGGTTTAAAGTCTGTTTTATCAGAGACTAGGATTGCAACCCCTGCTTTTTTTTTGTTCTCCATTTGCTTGGTAGATCTGCCTCCATCCCTTTATTTTGAGCCTATGTATGTCTCTGCATGTGAGATGGGTCTCCTGAATACAGCAGACTGATGGGTCTTGACTCTTTATCCACTTTGCCAGTCTGTGTCTTTTAATTGGAACATTTAGTCCATTTACATTTAAGGTTAATATTGTTATGTGTGAACTTTATCCTGCCATTATGATATTAACTGGTTATTTTGC
>NC_044570.1:12843601-12858601 GCF_007565055.1 Rhinopithecus roxellana
ATCTAGAGATTTAACATATGCATTGAGTGATATTAGCTTTAATAAATTGTCATTTTACCATTTAGACAATGTTAAGCCCTGAAACACTCTGACTCCATTTCTCCTTCTTTTTTATAGTGTTTGTATATTAAATCTAGATAGTTTAAACTGCAAAAAACATAATATTGGTTTGTATAGTAAGAAATAAGTCAAATTTGCTTATATTTTCCCTTCAATTGTTTTTATTTTCTGTTTGTATTCCACAGTTTTTCTCTGGGATCCATTTTCTTCATAAAGGGAACTTTAAAATTTAACATAATAGATATGATGACAAATTCTTTTTGTATTTGCCTTAAAGTGTTTCATTTATTTTTTCATTTTGAAGGATACTTTAGGATATAAAATGTCAGGTTGACAATATTGTTTCTTTCGTATTGTAAAGATTTCATTCCATTGTGTTTGACTTCCATTACTACTGCTGAGAAGTCAGATGTTCTACCTTTCTTTGAAAGCATGTGTCTATTTCCTCCCCATCTCCAAGCTGTTTTTAAAATTTTCTATTTACATTTGAGTTTAAGCAATTTTTTTCTTTTTATTTTGTGCCTAGGTCTTCTTTTTTACTTGTATTGATCTGGTTTGGTTTCATATATTTCTTGATTTGTGATTTCATGTGTTAGCAATCTCAGAAATTTCTTCAAAACTTGCTTTTGCCCTTCCCTTTTCTCCATATTGTGGACTATCAATTACATATACCTTACACCATTTCAATGTATCTCATCTATCAGTCTAACTTTCCTTTTGTTGTATTCCATTTTTTTAATCTCTGTTATCTGTCGGATGTTTTTTTTCTACTTGCGTATTTCCTGTTTTTAATATTCTCTTTATCTATGTCCTGTAATCCAATCTGCTCTTACATTTATCAATAACTTACTTAATTTCAATAATTGTATTTTAAAATTCTAGAACTTACATTGATTTTAAAAATTTTAAAATCTACTGTGAAGTTCTGTTCCATCTTATCATCTATTTCTTGAACATGTTAACTAGTTATTTTAAAAGTCTGTGTCTAAACTCAGTTAGCTCACCAGCCATTCTCTTCAACATGAGTGTTGTGGCAAAGGAGGCTAGTATGTAGGCAATTACAAATAAGTCTGACACAAACACTAAAAAAGTAGTTTTACTTAAGGAAGAAGATTATGTGGTCGAATCTATTCAATAAATATTTATTTAGTATCTACTGTGTTTCCAAGACACTTTTAAAGTGCTAAACTTCATAGCTTGAAGGTCTTAACTGATCACTAACCTTCACTGATTTACTTTTCTGATCTCAACTACTGGCTGTTTTTTCTTTTTTCTTTTTTTTTTTTTGACAGAGTCTTGCTGTCACCCAGCTGGAGTCAGTGGCGATCTGCTCACGCCAACCTCCACCTCCTGTTCAAATTCTCCTGCCTCAGCTCCTCAGTACTGGGACTACAGGCGTCCACCACACCGGCTATTTTTGTATTTTAGTAGAGAGTCTCACTGAGGCAGGGCAGGGAGCGCTTAACCTTTTCCAGTTCTAGGCCGGGTGTGGTGGTTCACGCCTGTCATCCCAGCACTTTGGGAGGCCCAGGCAGGTGGATCGCTTGAGGTCAGGAGTTCGAGACCAGCCTGACCAACATGGTGAAAACCCGTCTGTACTAAAATATAGAAATTAGCCAGGTGTGGTGGTGGGCGCCTGTAATCCCAGCTACTCGGGAAGCTGAGGCAGGAGAATTGCTTGAACACGGGAGGTGGAGGTTGCAGTGAGCCGAGATTGCACCACTGCACTCCAGCCTGGAGGAGAGAGCAAGAGTCTGTCTCAAAAACCAAACCCAATTTCCAGGTCTAGGCCAGGATTCAGGCTCACGCCTGTCATCCCAGCACTTTGGGAGGCCGAGGTGGGTGGATTGCTTGAGGTCAGGAGTTCAAGACCAGCCTGGCCAACATGGTGAAATCCTGTCTCTACTAAAAATACAAAAATTAGCCTGGTGTGGTGGTGGATGCCTGTAGTCCCAGCTATTCGGGAGGCTGAGGCTGGAGAATTGGTTGAACCCGGGAGGTGGAGGTTGCAGTGAGCCGAGATCATGCCACTGCGCTCCAGCCTGGGTGACAGGGCAAGACTCTGTCTCAAAAACAAAAAAGGAAAATCAAAACAAAAAAATCAAAACCCAGTTTCCAGTTCTAGGTAGCCAGTTATGCAGGGCTGGAGACAGAGGGACGGTGAGGGACTGGGGACCCCCATCGGTCACTTCTGGACTCCCAGAGGTGCAAAGTGCTTGGTTAATCCTCACAGGAAGGTCCTCCCTGGTGAGGCTGGGCTGGGTTCGCAGGATCCCACATCTCTTTCTGCTTCCCCCACAAGGTTTGGTTCCAGAACCGGAGAGCCAAGTGCCGCAAACAGGAGAATCAGATGCATAAAGGTGGGTGTTGGGACTGGGGGGACCTGAAGCTGGGGGCGCCTGCTTGAGGATGGATGGGGGGTAATGAGGTGCTGGCTGCACCCAGGACCACCACACTGATACCTCCTCCCTTTCACCACAGGCGTCATCTTAGGCACAGCCAACCACCTAGACGCCTGCCGGGTGGCACCCTACGTGAACATGGGAGCGTTAAGGATGCCTTTCCAACAGGTAGCTCGGTTTTTCTTCCTCTGAAGATCCCCAGGGACGTGCCACCCCCTCCCCTTTCCCCTACTTGCTCCCCCATCCTGATACTCCCAGCCCCTCCCTGCCCCTGCAGACTTCTCAGCCGGCCCTCAGAAAAAAAAAAATCAGTGGCTTTTCCAAGGAGGCATTTGCAGGCACCTTGACACGTATTAAATCAGGCTGGGCCAGGCAGGGTGGCTCCCGCCTGTCATCCCAGCACTTTGGGAGGCCGAGGCGGGTGGATCACCTGAGGTCAGGAGTTCGAGACCAGCCTTGGCCAACATGGTGAAACCCTGTTTCTACTAAAAACACAAAACTTAGCCGGGCGTGGTGGTGCACACCTGTGATCTCAGGTACTTCGGAGGCTGAGGCACGAGAATCACTTGAACCCGGGAGGCGGAGGTTGCAGTGAGCCGAGATGGCGCCTCTGCACTCCAGCCTGGGTGACAGAGTGAGACTCCAGGACTCCAACTCAAAAAAAAAAAAAAAAAAAAAATCAGGCTGTTAAAACTCAAAGACCTTTTGGGAAGGTGAACACACACAAAGCCCAAACGGAAATCTTACAAAAACCAGAGGGGTGAGAAGTCCCACCCAGTCAGACACCCCCCACCTGGCTTGCTGCCTGGTTAAGAAGGCTGGGATGCCTGCGCCTGGATACCAGAGATGGGATAGACAGCCACTCCCTTTTCACCACCACCCCCGAGTGTCCCAGGGTCTGGGGCATCTGCCTGGACCCTGGACCCTGGCCCGGGCTCTGCACCTCCGAGCTGGAGACCCCCTACTCAGCTCCCAGCTGACTTTGGAGTGAACAGCGTTTGGGTTCCCAGCGTGGATTTGCGGCTTCCAGGGAGTGGGGGGGTCGGTCGCGGAACCCAAGCGTCCCAAGGGGGCCCCCTGCTCTGGCTTAGTATGGAGATGGGATGGGGGGAAGTGAGAAATTGTGTGGAAGGAGGGTGCACGGTCCCAGGACGAGAGAGCACAGCGCCCAGGTGCGCCCTGCCTGAACGCAGCCCAGCGTCCCTGCGCGCCCCTTCGGTCCCTAATCTGGGGGTCGGGATCATGCGCGGGCGGAACGGGGTTGGGGGGCTCTGGCAGGGCAGACGCGTGGCCTCTGTTCTTGACCGTTTTATTCCAAGGGAACAGCTGGGATTTGTATTGGCGCGCGTGTTTGGCAAAGGGCTGCAGGTACCGCCCGTCTGGCCGCAGCCTCTGCTGGCTGAGGGTGCAAAGGCTTGGGGGTGGGGTGGCGGTGGGGAGTGGAAGGTATAAAAGTCTAAATTATAAATGAGCAACGCAGAAATGGACCCCTGAGCGCTGGTCGCCACGAGCTCTCCAGCTCTCCATGGCCCAGGCCCCAAGGAGACAGGTCCGCATCCCTCCGCGGTTCTCCTCTCCTGGTTACCTGGCCTTGAGATGGGGGAACGAGCCCACTTCTTGTACCATCTCTTGCCGATGGCAGGACGCAGTGAAATTAGGCCGTTGGAGCCCACAGGCCTGCCTGGCTTTGTGCACTGGAGCCTTGGGGACCTGGTGTCGCCGGGAGAGGCTTGGGGACCTGGTGTCCTGGGGAGAGGCTTGGGGACCTGGTGATCCGGGAGAGCCTTGGGGACCTGGTGACCCGGGAGAGGCTTGGGGACCCGGTGTCGCTGGGAGAGGCTTGGGGACCTGGTGTCCTGGGGAGAGGCTTGGGGACCTGGTGTCCCGGGAGAGCCTTGGGGACCTGGTGTCCTGGGGAGAGGCTTGGAGACCTGGTGATCCGGGAGAGCCTTGGGGACCTGGTGACCCGGGAGAGGCTTGCGGACCTGGTTACCCGGGAGAGACTTGGGGACCTGGTGTCCCGGGAGAGCCTTGGGGACCTAGTGATCCGGGAGAGGCTTGCGGACCTGGTTACCCGGGAGAGACTTGGACACCTGGTGTCCCGGGAGAGCCTTGGGGACCTGGTGTCCCGGGAGAGACTTGGGGACCTGGTGTCCTGGGGAGAGGGTTGGGGACCTGGTGTCCCGGGAGAGCCTTGGGGACCTGGTGACCCGGGAGAGGCTTGGGGACCTAGTGATCCGGGAGAGGCTTGGACACCTGGTGTCCCGGGAGAGCCTTGGGGACCTGGTGTCCCGGGAGAGCCTTGGGGACCTGGTGTCCCGGGAGAGGCTTGAGACCTGGCGTCCCGGGAGAGGCTTGGGGACCCAGTGGCCTTGGAGAGGCTTGGAGACCTGGTGATCCGGGAGAGCCTTGGGGACCTGGTGTCCCGGGAGAGGCTTGAGACCTGGCGTCCCGGGAGAGGCTTGGGGACCCAGTGGCCTTGGAGAGGCTTGGAGACCTGGTGATCCGGGAGAGCCTTGGGGACCTGGTGTCCCGCGAGAGCCTTGGGGACCTGGCGTCCCGGGAGAGGCTTGGGGACCCGGTGGCCTTGGAGAGGCTTGGAGACCTGGTGTCCCGCGAGAGCCTTGGGGACCTGGCGTCCCGGGAGAGGCTTGGAGACCTGCTGTCCCGGGAGAGGCTTGGGGACCTGGTGACCTTGGAAAGGCTTGGAGACCAGCTGTCCCGGGAGAGCCTTGGGGACCTGGCGTCCTGGGAGAGGCTTGGGGACCTGGCGTCCTGGGAGAGGCTTGGGGACCTGGTGTCCCGCGAGAGCCTTGGCGACCTGGTGACCCGGGAGAGCCTTGAGGACCTGATGTCCCGGGAGAGCCTTGGAGACCTGGTGTCCCGGGAGAGCCTTGGCGACCTGGTGACGCGGGAGAGCCTTGGGCCAGGGGGAAGGAGCACAGTCGGGCGTGGGGTGGCTTCCGGGGCTGGAGAAGGGGCGACGCGCCCTAGGGGAGCAGAAGCACGTTGGGGGTTTCGGGGGAGGGACGGGGAAGGCCCCCCAATCCCCAGCCTGAGCGCTCACGCCACCGGGTCCGCTCCTGCAGGTCCAGGCTCAGCTGCAACTGGAAGGCGTGGCCCACGCGCACCCGCACCTGCACCCGCACCTGGCGGCGCACGCGCCCTACCTGATGTTCCCCCCGCCGCCCTTCGGGCTGCCCATCGCGTCGCTGGCCGAGTCCGCCTCGGCCGCCGCCGTGGTCGCCGCCGCCGCCAAGAGCAACAGCAAAAACTCCAGCATCGCCGACCTGCGGCTCAAGGCGCGGAAGCACGCGGAGGCCCTGGGGCTCTGACCCCGCCGCGCAGCCCCCACAGCGCACTGGGACTCCCGGGCTCCGCGCACCCCGCCTGCACCGCGCGTCCTGCACTCAACCCTGCCTGGAGCTCCTTCCGCGGACACCGTGCTCCGGACACCCCGGGAGCTCCTGCAAGAGGCCTGGGGAGGAGGCTCCCGGGACCGTCCACGCACGACCCAGCCAGACCCTCCCGGAGACGGTGCAGAAGAAGGCGGAGCGGGTGAGCGGCCGTGCGCCCTGCTCGGGCCTCTCCAAGGCTGCCCGTGCGTCCTGGGACCCTGGAGAAGGGTCAACCCTCTGCCTCGCTGCGTCTTCCTCTGCTCTACCCTATGCATGCGGTTAACGACACACGTGTGGAAGGTCCTTGAGTCTATGAAACTGCAAAGATCCCGGGGCTGGTCTCCGCTGAAAATGCCATGTCTTCGTTGCCAACGATTTTCTTGAGCGCCATCCTCCTTCCTTCGTCCCCAGAGCTGCGGAACGCGTGTGGATTTTTGAATGTGGACTTTGGAATCCCAGGACGCACGGGCCGGGCTGTCCTCCCACCGCGCCCCCAGCATCCCAGGCAGCAATAAGGAACCCGTTTTCTGGCTGCTGTGGCTGAGGACGTGAACGGGGAGGGGGGGACTTGGAAGGGGACGGGAGGGAGATTCGAACCTCCCACGTTGTGACTCCCACGTTCCGGGGACCTGCATGAGGACCACGATGCTCGTGAACACGTCTCTGGCCCCACCGCACCGGCGAGAGTTGGGGATGCCTGGTGCCCTAGAACAGGCGACTTGATACGTTTTTCCAGTATTTGCTTCCTCCACTGGACTGGGTTTTTTTTGTTTTTGTGTTTTGTTTGTTTGTTTTTGTTTGGGATTTGGTTTTCTGCTGTTTTACAGAACGCAGACGCGAGTGACTTGCCTAAGAGACGGACGCGTGGTTGGCAGGTGTAATCCTAAAGCAGCATTAACTTGAGTGACATGGAATGAAGTGCAATACTATAAAGATTATAGATTAAAAAAATAAGAATCACCGTGCCCTCTTGACCCCCGTCAGCGTCCAACGTGTAAAAGGCATTGCCTCTTCTCGCAGCCCTGGCCACTGAGGGGCCCGTTGCACAGATCATGGGTGTGGACATCGCCCTGGGCCTGGTAGAAGCGTGGTTTTGTGTTTCTAAAGGGGGTGAAAGAGAACAGGGTAGTGCCTGAATATCCGTTTGGTACCTGAGCTGTCGTGTCTGGTTGGGAAGCCAAAAAACTAGGGAGACGTCCACAGAGTTTCAAGCTTTTTGCAGATGTAGGCGGTTCCAGCTTTGTCTTTCTCCTCTACTCCATCTTCTGCAATCCGCCAGTTTCTACTTCTTTTTTTTTTTTTTTTTTTGAGACAGAGACTTGCTTCGTAGCCCAGGCTGCAGTGCACTGGCTCAATCTCAGCTCCCCGCAACCTCCGCCTGCAGGGTTTAGGCGATTCTCCTGCCTCAGTCTCCCGAGTGGTAGCCGGGACTACGGCCATAGGCCACCCACGCCCGGCTAATTTTTTTGTGTTTTTAGTAGAGACGGGGGTTTCACCGAGTTGGCCAGGCTGGTCTCGAACTCCTGACCTCAGGGCATCCGCCCGCCTCGGCCTCCCGCCGTGCGCCTAGTTTTATAAACAGCAGAGAGCAACTTGTCCTCACAGCCGGCATGGACTGGACCCTTGCTTGAAATGACTCAACCAACAACATTCAGAATATTCTGCCCCCAGGTTTCGGGAGATCCACGTTGCATGTTCTGATTGGTTTTCTGGGAACACAGCAAGGGGGTTGCTGACCTCCAAGACGTTTCGTCTGCATGATTTGCCTCCGTCACCCGGGCCTGCCCAGAGAGAAACTATATCTTCTCTCGACATTTCCTAATGTTCAGTGGCCAGCTCTCTTATTTCCAAAATACCTTTGCTTGTTTCCAGATTCGATCTTAGCAGTTTTCTTTCTTAACTTCTGATTGAGATACTTCTCCCAGAGGTGGGGATAAAAAAAAAAAAAAAAAAAAAAAAAAAAAAACCCAAAACAAAACTTCTTTTTTTTTTTTTTTTCTTCCACGTAACACTTTCTATCTCGTCACGAAATGCAGACACATGTGGGCCCATTTCATTTCTATCTTCGGATACTCCGTACACAAACCAAAAGGCCCCTTCAACGTTTTTTATTTCAAAATGTTAGAACCACTGTAAAATGACAGAGAGAGAGAGAGAAAAAAAAGAATGCAAATCAAATATGTTTCAATCAGTGACAACTTGTTTTTCCCAGACGTGAATGGCATTAGAAAGTTTGTCTCCTTCACGCATTTTTTTTTTAAAGCTAGAAATTTAAAAGAAAGCGAGAGGGTTTTATCGTTCAGATGAAATTTTTATCTAAAAGAAGAATTGCATTTTTGAATATTTGGGAAGCAGATTTTCGTTCATCACAGTGTGTAAAACCCTTGGGAAAAGGGGTTGGGAAGAGGTGTACAGCCCTAGATATTTTTTTGTTTTTTTTTTCCCCCCCCGAAAAAGGCTGAGTGATTTTGAAAAATCGAAACATAACCATCTGTCATCATTTCCTCCCAACCAAAAGCTCACTCCCCGTCTGGTCCCTGTCAAATCTGAACTTTTCTTTCTCAGAGATGGAGTTTCGCTCTTTTGCTGCCCAGGCTGGAGTGCGATGGCACGATCTCGGCTCACCGCAACCCCCGCCTCCCGGGTTCAAACGATTCTCCTGCCTCAGCCTCCCGAGTCGCTGGGATGACAGGCACCTGCCACCAGGCCCGGCTAATGTTTTTTGTATTTTTTGTAGGGTTTCGCCATGTTGGCCCGGCTGGTCTCAAACTCCTGACCTCAGGTGATCCACCCGCCTCGGCCTCCCACAGTGCTGGGATGACAGGCGGGAGCCACCGCACCTGGCCTGAATCTGAACTTTTAAAAGGCAGCTAGTTATTCTCAACCGTGCTGGGACGCTTGGGCCTCCAAGCCTGCCAGGAGGAGGCCTCTTCGTTTCAGTTTGATTTAATATGGAAAGAGAGCCGAGCTTTACCCTCACGAATGGGCCCCCAAAGCAGAGCAAACCCAGAGAACTGTGTGGGGAGGACACTCGTGTCTGCCGAGACGGGGCTGTCTTTGGCTTGTCTCCCGCGAGAGAAGTTGGGTGACTTTCCGTAGGCTGGATACGTGGTCTGGAATGAGTGGGGGGTACGCGTGTGCTAGTTTCTTCTTTCTCCCTGAAACTCCAGGGTGGAAGGAAATAAGAAATTCAGCTTTTGGACGGTGACCGGTCCTCACCACCAACGCCCTCTCCTCTCCCTCCCTCCCTTCCTTCCTTCCTCCCTCCCTCTTTCTTTCTTCCTTCCTCCCTCCCTCTTTCTTTCTTCGACGAAGCCTCACTCTGTCGCCCAGGCTGGAGTGCAGTGGCACAATCTCGGCTCACTGCAACCTCTGCCTTCCAGGTTCAAGCGATTCTCCTGCCTCAGCCTCCCCAGTAGCTGGGACGACAGGCACCTGCCTCCACTCATGGCTACTTTTTGTATTTTTTAGTAGAGACAGGGTTTGGCCATGTTGGCCAGGCTGGTCTCGAACTCCTGACCTCAGACGATCCACCCTCCTCGGCCCCCCCAAGTGCTGGGATGACAGGGGTGAGCCACCGCGCCCGGCCTCTTTTCTCTTTTTCTGGGACGTTCAGGACGGACTGTCCCGGAAGGCCCTCCAGGGACACGTTTGCCTGAACGTTCAGTGTGGAAATGGCAACATGTCTCCGCACAGGATGTGAGACGTGGAATTTATGGGGTGGGCCTACGTTGGCGGTTCTCGGTGCTTTGTGCTGGAAACAAGGTTGTATTCAAAGTCACGCTGGTTTCCCAGTGGCTTTCGGCTGAGCTCGCTGGCAAAGCCAGGAATATACCACCCGGATAGCGAAGGGGGCTGAACTTTCTCATAACGTGATTTCAGAGAGAGAGAGAGGGTTTGGTCTGTGAGATCCACGGGAGCCCCGGCCCGTGGAGAGGAACACGTTGCTGGCCGAACTGAACCATGTGGGGTTGAGCCCTAATACGTATTTTCCTCCCCACCCCGCCACCTGCAGCCCCGAAAACTTGGCCAAAGCGTCCGTGGAGGGTGTCCGTCACGCTCATCCACTTTTCTCTTTCTTTTTTCTCTCTGTCTCTCTGACGGCGAAGCAGCCAGAGGAGAAGGAATTGGATTTATTGGATGCGGGGATGAGGTTTTCCTTCTCCGGTCGCCTCTCTGACGGGTGCCTACTTTGCAAAGGTCTGTTCCTGGGAATTGCCAGGAGTTAGAAAAACGCACCTTGTCTGGTGGGGGTGGAGGTGTGATTTAACAATCAGGGGTGACAGGACCCGTGGCTGTGGCTTTCTTCTCCAGCACCGTGAACAAAGAGGTGGGACAGCGTCTGTGCCTGTGCGATTGACGGGGACACGGACCACGTCCAACGCCCGTTTTTCCAGTGACAAACGCGGTGGTCCGACGGGCTTTGACGTCTCTCCTGTAAGGGAAGGAGGCCTTTTGGCTCCTCCAGGGACACTGTGTCACAGAAATGGTCTCTCCACCTCGCCAAAGTCCAGCCAGGCTCCCAAACGGGCCTCGGAAGCCTGAGTTTCTGTTTTGTGGTGTTGCTGCTGTTCTCGGCCACGTCAGGACTTGTGAGCATCAGTGGATTGTGTCCAGCCTGGGGACTGTTGGGCGTTTCACCCACACGAAGCCGAGACGGGGTTCAGGTTGGTGCCAAGCTCCGGGGAGGATGGCAAGAAAACGCCGGGACTCCTCTGTCCTCACCTCTGGGTTTCATGCTGACCTTTCTAACGTTTTTATTTTTTCCTGTAAGAACAAGGAGAACCCTCTGTCTCCCTTTAACTGCCGTTTTCCCGGGGAGAGACCGAGGAGGACGCAACGGCGGCCACTCCAACGGCACACATTTCGGAGGCGCTTTGCTGAGAGTTGCTTTTGCTGCTTGCAGCTGTGGGAGGTCTGGGGAGGAGAGAGGCTTTTGGGGGACATGTCTGACATTAAAAATAACAAAACAACAACAAAAAAAAAAAAAACAGAAAAAAAACTGGTGCCTAATTTATTAAAGAGAATTAGCTTAGTGACTATACAGACGTGGATGACGGGATGCCATGTAGACGTGTTTTATTGAAATTGGATATTTAATGAGAAACCGGTTAAGGAATGTAGAGACTATCGGGTTTCAAAGCTATGAAACGTGCTATTTATTGAAAGCGGATCGTTTCACGAATTCAGCCCGTGGTACCTGCAGGTCCCGTGGGAAGGGGGCAACCGCTGCCCTCTGCTTCTTGCTTTGAGATGTATGTGGATTTCTTATTTATTTTTATTTTTTTCCCTGGGTTGGAAATGCGTAAATATGTACTATTTTAATTCTGTGGAGTGTAAATTTGACATTGCCTTGCATTTATTTTTATATTTCTGAAACCTGTTCCTCTTCCCCGCGCCCCCCCCCCCCCCCAATTTACGAGGAGCCCGTTGCGATTTACGACACAGCGGCCGCGTGCGGGTTACGTCGACATCTACAGATTATTTTCAGGGATTGCTTCACATGAAAAGAAAAATCGCACGCCATTTCCCAAACCAACAGTCTTAACCTTTGTCAACCTCTGATCCTGTCGGTGGGCGGTGATGGGGATGAAAAAAAAAATAAAAAACATGCCCTGAGTTTTTTCGGTGACACCGTCACGCTCCTGAGGTTCCATTGTAGCAACAGACTGTATTTTGTCAGGCCCCGTAGTATGAATGTACATCTTGTAAAACTGAGATATAAATAAACTTATAAATATTTGTATTCCAGTGTTAAAAAAAAAAAAAGAAAAAAATTCTCACTTCTCCCCTGAGGGCAGACTGATTGGAAAAAAAAAAAAAATCCTGAGTCGGCCGTGGCTAAAAACAGAGCGTTGTTCTGGTACAAGCAGCCCGGGGTCCTCTATGCATTTCCGGGGGTACAGATTGGGGGAGGCCTCCTTTACCGAAACGTACCTCTTCCGGCTTCTCAGCCACGTTCCCCCAGAAGGTGGAAAAACGCAAGAGGAAAAAGCCCTGATTTGGAGTTTATTTCATTAATTAATGATTTTTTTTTTTTTTTTGAGACAGAGTCTTGTTCTGTGGCCCAGGCTGGAGGGCAGTGGTGAGATCTCGGCTCATTACGCCCAAGGAATTTTTGTATTTTTAGTAGCAGTGGGGTTTCACCATGTTGGCCAGGCTGGTCTCGAACTCCTGACCTCAGGTGATCCGCCCGCCTCGGCCTCCCAAAGTGCTGGGATGACAGGCAGGAGCCACCACGCCCGGCCGGTGATACGCTTTTTAACTTGTATTTTGTTTCAGTTTTTGGACAGTGGCACGGATTTTCCGGCACGGCGTTGCAATGATGATGGAATCATTTTTGAGACAAAATAATAATAAGAATAAATGGAAAAAGAAATTGACTTTTAATAACCACCACTTTTTAAATCTTTTTTTTTTTTTTTTGGCGTAGCTTTTTCTCTCTTTCTGTAAAAGAACGTTGATGATTGGATTTGGCCGGCCTGACTGCTTCCCAGCTGTGATAAAAAACATATGTGAGCTGGCCGGGAAGTGGGGGAGGGACAGAGCCACACACACTGGCTCAGGGTCCCCACCACGTAGCTGCAGGGTGCGCAGGGCTGGGGACGCTTTATTTGTGGGGGCTCGGAGCCCGCGGACCGGCGAGCCTTTCCGACACCCCTCAGGTGCCCTGAGTCTCCACGGTCCGTTTTCTGTGCCGTCCGTCCTGCTGACTGCTGCTAGTTACTGACAGCTGCTCCTGGCCGGAGAAGGGGTTTCGGAGGCCGTGTGTCCAGGTCATTCTGCAAAGTGCAATGTGAGCTTTCTTTTCCTTTTCTGGCTGGCCTGGTGCAAAATGCCTCTGAAGCTCAGTGTTCTCTCTTGACCCGGCCTGCCTGGGTCTTGTCGGACAGAAGGAAAATGGTGCTTTGCGTGTGTACCAGACGTGCTTTCATGGCTGACCACGACACGTTAATCTCCAGCCCTGACTAAGGTGTTTTTTAGGGGCAGCCGCAGGCAAGTTCGGTCTTTGCAGGCTACTCGTGTGACCTCCGTGAAAAGGTGAATCCACATAGTTATTTCATGGTTAAAACGTTCAGCTCTGGCCGGGCGCGATGGCTCACGCCTGTCATCCCAGCACTTTGGGAGGCCGAGGCGGGTGGATCACCTGAGGTCAGGAGTTCGAGACCGGCCTGGCCAACCTGGTGAAACCCCGTCTCTACTAAAAATACAAAAAATAGCCGGGTGTGGCGGTGGGTGCCTGTCATCCCAGCTGCTCAGGAGGCTGAGGCAGGAGAATCGCATGAACCCGGGAGGTGGAGGTTGCAGTGAGTCGAGATCATGCCGTTGCGCTCCAGCCTGGGAGACAGAGCCGGACGCTGTCTCAAGAAAAGGAATAATGCAATAAAATAACATGGAATAAATAAAATTAAATGTTCAGCTTTGCCCTGCAAATCCGTCCCTATTGTTCCACTTTGCCTTAGAAACAGTTTGTTGCCAATTGTAACGAGCGTTTCTCAAAAAATGAACGGAATCTTCCTTGATCTTTTTTTTTTTTTTTTTTGCATAGTTCAACCAGAAAAGTAAGGGTCTCAGCCCTGAATTTCTTTCTGATTTTCCCATATGGGTTCTCCTGCGGACGTCTCTGGACTTCACCACATTAAAAAAAAAAAAAAAAATTAACTTTTTCACATGGACACAGTTTCAACAGAGATCTTTGAGTTTCTACGTAACAGCTTCTTACCATCAGTTCTCAGATTCCCGAATTACACACAAAAAGCCGTCGACTTTGCCTCCTCCTGACGAGTCCTTCTGTGTCCGAGGCTTCTGTTGGTGTTAGATTTTCGTGTTTAATAGCAGACGAAGTAGGGATTTGAAGAAAAATGCAGAGAAAGCAAAAACACTCACGAAACACCCGGAGATAAGCTTTCCAAAGTCTTTCTTCGTGGAGCTGTTGTTACAAAAGAAAAGTGGTTTTAAACTCTGCAAGCACGGCTACGTTAAACTGATAAGCAAAGAAGCCAAGAAAAATAATGTGGGTCATCTGCTGTCTACGTTTTCCCAAAACCGACGTATTTTAATTTCTTCTGTGTAAACTTAGAGATTCTGAGAGTTAAACGTTAAAGTTTTCTCATTAACAGTAATGACCAAAACCACCGTGACGTTGGCAGCCGCATAATAAGAAAAATACAGGCTGGTCTCGGTGGCTCGTACCTGTAATTCAAGCACTTGGGGAGGCTGAGGCCGCCAGATCCCTGAGTCCAGGAGATTGAGCGCAGCCTGGGCAACATAGCAAGACTCTTATCTCTACAAAAAAAAAAAAAAATCAAATAATTAGGCAGGTGCGGTGGTGCTCTCTGTGGCCCCAGCTCCTCAGCAGGCTGAGGCAAGAGGATCCTTTGTTTTTGTTTTAATTTTAATTTTTTTTTTTTTTTTTTTTTGAGACAGACTCAGTCACCCAGGCTGAGGTGCAGGGGCCCGATCTCGGCTCACTGTCATCTCCGTCTCCCGGGTTCACGCCGTTCTCCTGCCTCAGCCTCCCGAGTAGCTGGGATTACAGGCACCCGCCACCGCGCCCGGCTAATTTTTTTTTTTTTTTTTGTATTTTTAGTCGAGACGAGGTTTAGTCATCTTGGCCAGGCTGGTTTGGAGCTCCTGACCTCAGGGGATCTGCCCACCTCGGCCTCCCAAAGGGCTGGGATGACAGACGAGAGCCACCGCACCCGGCCCAGGAGGAGTACTTGATCCCAGGAGGTGGAGGCCGCAGTGAGCCGTGATGGCACCACTGCACTCCAGCCTGGGTGACAGAGTGAGACCAGACCTCTAAATAAAGAAATAAATAGCGGAGAGTGTGTATCGCCAGATTTCGTCACTCTGTACACTAACAGGCAGGAAATTTTTTTTTTTTTTTGATGGAGTCTCGCTCTGTCCCCCAGGCTGGGGTGCAGGGGCCCAATCTTGGCTCACTGCAAGCTCCACCTCCCGGGTTCCCGCCATTCTCCTGCCTCAGCCTCCCGAGTAGCTGGGATGACAGGTGCACACCACCACCCCCGGCTAATTTTTTTGTATGTTTAGTAGAGACGGGATTTCACCATGTTGGCCGGGGTGGTCTCTATCTCTTGACCTCATGATCCACCTGCCTTGGCCTCCCAAAGTGCTGG
>NC_044570.1:12863601-12889772 GCF_007565055.1 Rhinopithecus roxellana
AGCTCCCAGAAGCTGCCGTCCTGGACGTGGCCCAGGCACCGATACGTGTTTTAAACGCCAGGCGTTCGGACGTCGAGGGACGTGAGGCTGAAGGTCACTTTTGGGACCCCCGGACTGGAGGCTCCCGCCTTTCGAATCTTCCGAACACTCTGTGTTGACTCCAGCGTCCCATGGTCTTGGGTGGGCGAGAGCCGTCTGCATCTGTCTCGAACCTTCACAGCTTCGCAGAATATCCTGTTTCTCCACACGGATGGAGAAATACGAGAGGCGTGTTCTGGGTTATTTGAGTCGTCACGGGCAACCCCGGACTCACGGGTGCTAATGACCTCATTCGTTATCCTCGGAGGCAGCGCGTCCCGGCTGCTCTGAAAACCATGTTTTTGAATTTCATGTTTTGGGTTGTTGGGGTGGCAAATAGGATTCGTATCAGGTAGGACACCAGGATCCGTGGCTTTCAGGGTGTTGGCACCACGGGGCAGCCACCTGTTAGACTCCAGAGTGTTTTTGTCAGGCTAGAAAGAAATCCCACTGCCCATGGAGCCATCAGTCTCAGGTTTCCCTGCTTAGCCTGGGCAGCCATTCGTCTGCTTCCCATTTCTCTACACATCCCCCTGCTCGGAATATGTGTATATCTATGTGTGTGTATATGTGTGTGTGTGTGGAGATATATATATTTCTTTCTGTCTTTCTTTCTCTCTCTCTCTTTCTTTCTTTCTCTCTCTCTCTTCCTTTCTTTCTTTCTCTCTTTCTTTCTTTCTCTCTCTCTCTTTCTTTCTCTCTCTCTTTCTCTCTCTTTCTTTCTTTCTTTCTTTCTTTCTTTCTTTCTTTCTTTCTCCTTTCCTTTCCTTCTTTTCTTTTCTTTTCTTTTCTTTTCTTTTCTTTTCTTTTCTTTTCTTTTCTTTTCTTTTCTTTTCTTTTCTTTTCTTTCTGATAGAGTCTCGCTCTGTCGCCCAGGCTGGAGTGCAGTGGCCGGATCTCAGCTCACTGCAACCTCCGCCTCCCAGGTTCCCACCATTCTCCTGCCTCAGCCTCCTGAGTAGCTGGGACAACAGGCGCCCGCCACCACGCCCGGCTAATTTTTGTATTTTTAGTAGAGACGGGGTTTCACCGTGTTAGCCAGGATGGCCTCGATCTCTTGACCTCGGCCTCCCATAGTGGGAGATGCTACTTTGAGATACCAAGGTCGGAGGCTCGCTGAAGCCCAGGATAGCAAGGCTGCAGTGAACCATATTGCCCAGCTAATTTTTGTTGTTTTGTTTTTTTGAAATGGAGTCGTGCCTTGTCGCTCAGGTTGCAGGGCAGTGGCAGCATCTCAGCTCACTGCAACCTCTGCTTCCTGGGTTCAAGTAATTCTCCTGCCTCAGCCTCCCAAGTAGCTGAGATGACAGGCACCCGCCACCACGGGCGGCTAATTTTGTATTTTTAGTAGAGACGGGGTTTCACCGTGTTGACCAGGCTGGTCTCGATCTCCTGACCTCAGATGATCCACCCGTCTCGGCCTCCCAAAGTGCTGGGATGACACGCGTGTCATGTTTAAATGTGCATAGAGATGGGGTCTTGTCATATTGCTGAGGCTGACCTGGATCTCCCAGCCTCAAGCAGTTCTCCTGCCTCAGCCTCCCAAAGTGCTGGGATTACAAGCGGGAGCCACTGTGCCGGCGTCAGGCTCATGGAGGTTTTTATTTTTATTTTTTAATATTTTTTGAGATGGCATCGGTGTCGGTCGCCCAGGCTGGAGTACAGGCCTCAGATTCCTGGTCTCTGGGGCTGGGAGAGGCAGGGAGGACCCTCCTGTGGAGTCTCCAGAGGGAGCACAGCCCTGAGACACGTTGACCTCAGATTCCTGGTCTCCAGGGCTGGGAGAGGCAGGGAGGACCCTCCTGTGGAGTCTCCAGAGGGAGCACGGCCCTGAGACATGTTGACCTCAGACTCCTGGTCTCCAGGGCTGGGAGAGGCAGGGAGGACCCTCTTGTGGAGTGTCCAGAGGGAGCACGGCCCTGAGACACATTGACCTCAGAGTCCTGGTCTCCAGGGCTGGGAGAGGCAGGGAGGACCCTCCTGTGGAGTCTCCAGAGGGAGCACAGCCCTGAGACACGTTGACCTCAGACTCCTGGTCTCCAGGGCTGGGAGAGGCAGGGAGGACCCTCCTGTGGAGTCTCCAGAGGGAGCACAGCCCTGAGACACGTTGACCTCAGATTCCTGGTCTCCAGGTCTGGGAGAGGCAGGGAGGACCCTCCTGTGGAGTCTCCAGAGGGAGCACGGCCCTGAGACATGTTGACCTCAGACTCCTGGTCTCCAGGGCTGGGAGAGGCAGGGAGGACCCTCTTGTGGAGTGTCCAGAGGGAGCACGGCCCTGAGACACGTTGACCTCAGAGTCCTGGTCTCCAGGGCTGGGAGAGGCAGGGAGGACCCTCCTGTGGAGTCTCCAGAGGGAGCACAGCCCTGAGACACGTTGACCTCAGACTCCTGGTCTCCAGGGCTGGGAGAGGCAGGGAGGACCCTCCTGTGGAGTCTCCAGAGGGAGCACAGCCCTGAGACACGTTGACCTCAGATTCCTGGTCTCCAGGGCTGGGAGAGGCAGGGAGGACCCTCCTGTGGAGTCTCCAGAGGGAGCACAGCCCTGAGACACGTTGACCTCAGACTCCTGGTCTCCAGGGCTGGGAGAGGCAGGGAGGACCCTCTTGTGGAGTGTCCAGAGGGAGCACGGCCCTGAGACACGTTGACCTCAGAGTCCTGGTCTCCAGGGCTGGGAGAGGCAGGGAGGACCCTCCTGTGGAGTCTCCAGAGGGAGCACGGCCCTGAGACATGTTGACCTCAGACTCCTGGTCTCCAGGGCTGGGAGAGGCAGGGAGGACCCTCCTGTGGAGTCTCCAGAGGGAGCACAGCCCTGAGACACGTTGACCTCAGACTCCTGGTCTCCAGGGCTGGGAGAGGCAGGGAGGACCCTCCTGTGGAGTCTCCAGAGGGAGCACAGCCCTGAGACACGTTGACCTCAGATTCCTGGTCTCCAGGGCTGGGAGAGGCAGGGAGGACCCTCCTGTGGAGTCTCCAGAGGGAGCACAGCCCTGAGACACGTTGACCTCAGACTCCTGGTCTCCAGGGCTGGGAGAGGCAGGGAGGACCCTCCTGTGGAGTCTCCAGAGGGAGCACAGCCCTGAGACACGTTGACCTCAGACTCCTGGTCTCCAGGGCTGGGAGAGGCAGGGAGGACCCTCCTGTGGAGTCTCCAGAGGGAGCACGGCCCTGAGACACCTGGATCTGGGACTCCTGGTCTGCAGGACTTGACAGGGATGAATTCCGAATTCCTGCGGCACCCACACCACAGTTCCTGGTCCTTTGTTATGGCTGACTCAGGAATCTAAGAGACTGACCTCCGGGGTGGAGCCCATCAGGATGGCGGCTTCTCCGGCTGCGGATTTGTGGCCTTTTTCCATCTTCTCTGTGGCTGACACACTCTTACGGGGAGTCATGGTGCAGAGAATTTCGGTTGCCTCCCAGAGCTGCCGCCAACTCCGACCCGACGACCAACAAAACACCGACCGGACGACCAACAACATGCGCACCGTGGCCGTCTCCAGGGAATGGTCCTGCTGTGAAAAAGCATTTTGATCCCGTCAGTAAGACCGTCTTTGAATGCAGAACCGTGGAAAAGTCTCATTCGGCAGCCGGTGGAATGACGGGCCGGCCAGTCTGGATCTGTCTCGTGCTTTTTCTTGTTTTCACATGTTTTTGGCTTGAATGCTCTCTCTTTCCCAAGTACGTTTTTGTTCTTGAGTCTCGCCATCCTACGAATTAAAGGGAAGCGGAATCTTTACGTTTTTGACACGTGGACACTCCTCAGGCCAACAAGACTGTCCGTGTCTTTAGGGAGGTCGTGAACTTGGCCCTGAAGTCAGAGACCAGATTTCTCCGTCGGTTTTTAACCCTTGGCCCAAGAAGGTCCGCGGCTTTGCTTGATTTCCTGAAAAACAGGAAGTTTTGTTTTGCCAAGAATGGATGGAATCGGAGACCACAACGTGGGATGTGCAGGAGGGAGACGACGCCGGATTTGTCTGTGTGCAAAGCGGACGTGGGGGCCGCACAGCCTGTTGCTTCTTTCCTCACAGTGATGCCACCAAACGGATTCCGGTCCCTGTGGCTACTATATTTACAGTCGAAGGCGGAATTTCTCCCCTCCCTCCCTCCCCACTTCCCTCTCCTCCCCTCATCCCCTTCCCTCCCTTCCCCTCTGCTCTCCTCCCTTCCACTTGCCCTTTGCTCCCCTCCCCTTCCCCCTCCCCTCCCCTCCCTTCTTTCCCTCCCTTCCCCTCCCCTCCCCCTCCCCTCCTCCCCTCTCCTCCCCCTTCCCCTCCCCCTTCGCCTCCCTCTCCTCCTGCCTCCCTTGCCCTCCCCTCCTATCCTTTATTGATCACCTACTAAGTGCTGGTCAGCAACGCAGGTGCAGGGTTATTTCATTCATTCATTCCCTCGTGCATTCAATGAACCTTTACTGATGACCTACTACGTGCTGGTCAGCAACACAGGCATGGGGTTATTATATTTCCTCCATTCATTGTCTCATGCATTCAATGAACCTTTATTAACCACCTACTATGTGCTGGTCAGCAACAGAGGCATGGGGTTAAGTTATTATAATTCATTCATTCTGTCATGCATTCAATGAACCTTTATTAATCACTACTAAGTGCTGGTCAGCAACGCAGGTGCAGGGTTATGTCACTCATTCATTCGCTTGTGCATTCAATGAACCTTTATTAACCACCTACTATGTGCTGGTCAGCAACAGAGGCATGGGGTTAAGTTATTATATTTCCTCCATTCATTGTCTCATGCATTCAATGAACCTTTATTAATCACCTACTAAGTGCTGGTCAGCAACGCAGGTGCAGAGTTATTTCATTCATTCATTCCCTCGTGCATTCAATGAACTTTTATTGACCACCTACTATGTGCTGGTCAGCAACAGAGGCATGGGGTTAAGTTATTATAATTCCTCCATTCATTCTGTCATGCATTCAATGAACCTTTATTAATCACCTACTAAGTGCTGATCAGCAACACAGGTGCAGATTTTTTTCATTCATTCATTCGCTTGTGCATTCAATGAACCTTTATTAACCACCTACTATGTGCTGGTCAGCAACAGAGGCATGGGGTTAAGTTATTATAATTCCTCCATTCATTCTGTCATGCATTCAATGAACCTTTATTAATCACCTACTAAGTGCTGATCAGCAACACAGGTGCAGATTTTTTTCATTCATTCATTCGCTTGTGCATTCAATGAACCTTTATTAACCACCTACTATGTGCTGGTCAGCAACAGAGGCATGGGGTTAAGTTATTATAATTCCTCCATTCATTCTGTCATGCATTCAATGAACCTTTATCGATCACTACTAAGTGCTGGTCAGCAACGCAGGTGCAGGGTTATGTCACTCATTCATTCGCTTGTGCATTCAATGAACCTTTATTAACCACCTACTACGTGCTGGTCAGCAACAGAGACATGGGGTTAAGTTATTATATTTCCTCCATTCATTGTCTCATGCATTCAATGAACCTTTATTAATCACCTACTAAGTGCTGGTCAGCAACGCAGGTGCAGAGTTATTTCATTCATTCATTCCCTCGTGCATTCAATGAACTTTTATTGACCACCTACTATGTGCTGGTCAGCAACAGAGGCATGGGGTTAAGTTATTATAATTCCTCCATTCATTCTGTCATGCATTCAATGAACCTTTATTAATCACCTACTAAGTGCTGATCAGCAACACAGGTGCAGATTTTTTTCATTCATTCATTCGCTTGTGCATTCAATGAACCTTTATTAACCACCTACTATGTGCTGGTCAGCAACAGAGGCATGGGGTTAAGTTATTATAATTCCTCCGTTCATTCTGTCATGCATTCAATGAACCTTTATTAATCACTACTAAGTGCTGGTCAGCAACGCAGGTGCAGGGTTATGTCACTCATTCATTCGCTTGTGCATTCAATGAACCTTTATTAACCACCTACTACGTGCTGGTCAGCAACAGAGACATGGGGTTAAGTTATTATATTTCCTCCATTCATTGTCTCATGCATTCAATGAACCTTTATTAATCACCTACTAAGTGCTGGTCAGCAACGCAGGTGCAGAGTTATTTCATTCATTCATTCCCTCGTGCATTCAATGAACTTTTATTGACCACCTACTATGTGCTGGTCAGCAACAGAGGCATGGGGTTAAGTTATTATAATTCCTCCATTCATTCTGTCATGCATTCAATGAACCTTTATTAATCACCTACTAAGTGCTGATCAGCAACACAGGTGCAGATTTTTTTCATTCATTCATTCGCTTGTGCATTCAATGAACCTTTATTAACCACCTACTATGTGCTGGTCAGCAACAGAGGCATGGGGTTAAGTTATTATAATTCCTCCGTTCATTCTGTCATGCATTCAATGAACCTTTATTAATCACTACTAAGTGCTGGTCAGCAACGCAGGTGCAGGGTTATGTCACTCATTCATTCGCTTGTGCATTCAATGAACCTTTATTAACCACCTACTACGTGCTGGTCAGCAACAGAGGCATGGGGTTAAGTTATTATAATTCCTCCATTCATTCTGTCATGCATTCAATGAACCTTTATTAATCACCTACTAAGTGCTGGTCAGCAACGCAGGTGCAGAGTTATTTCATTCATTCATTCCCTCGTGCATTCAATGAACTTTTATTGACCACCTACTATGTGCTGGTCAGCAACACAGGCATGGGGTTAAGTTATTATAATTCCTCCATTCATTCTGTCATGCATTCAATGAACCTTTATTAATCACCTACTAAGTGCTGGTCAGCAACGCAGGTGCAGGGTTATGTCACTCATTCATTCGCTTGTGCATTCAATGAACCTTTATTAACCACCTACTACGTGCTGGTCAGCAACAGAGGCATGGGGTTAAGTTATTATATTTCCTCCATTCATTCTGTCATGCATTCAATGAACCTTTATTAATCACCTACTAAGTGCTGGTCAGCAACGCAGGTGCAGAGTTATTTCATTCATTCATTCCCTCGTGCATTCAATGAACTTTTATTGACCACCTACTATGTGCTGGTCAGCAACACAGGCATGGGGTTATTATATTTCCTCCATTCATTGTCTCATGCATTCAATGAACCTTTACTGATCACCTACTAAGTGCCAGTCAGCAACGCAGGTGCGAGGTTATTTCACTAATTCATTCTGTCATGCATTCTGGCGACTTCTATTGATCACCTACTAAGCCCTGGTCAGCAACGCAGGTGCGAGGTTATTTCACCCTCTTGTGCATTCAACAGACGTTTATTGATCACCTACTATTGAGTGCCGGTCAGCAATGCAGGTGCTGGGTTTTCTCGAGATGAAGTGTTGCTCTGTCACCCAGGCAGGAGTGCAGTGGCACGATCTCAGTTCCCTGCAACCTCTGCCTCCTGGGTTCAGGCGATTCTCCTGCCTCAACCTCCCACATAGCTGGGATTACAGGCACCTGCCACCAGGCCCAGCTAATGTTTGTAATTTTAGTAGAGACGGGGTTTCGCCATGTTGGCCAGGCTGGTCTCGAAGTCCTGACCTCAGGTGATCTGCCCACCTCAGTCTCCCAGAGTGCTGGGTTTACAGGCACGAGCCACCACCCTCAGCCATGGTGACTTTTGTTTGGGGGCTCTCTGGGCATTGAGACTGGCCCCATCTCTCTGCTGGCCCAGCAGACGCCGGCACCATTTTTGTGGATAAAAATGGAAATGGGGTGGGACAGGTTCTTGGTCCCATTTACCATCTTGCCTGAACTGTCTCAGTAAGAGATTAAAAGCTCTGCCATTCTCTTTAGGCTGATCTTCTCGCTCTGTCGCCCAGGCTGGAGTGCAGCAGTGCAATCACAGCTCACTGTAGCCTCCAACTCCTGGGCTCAAGGGATCCTCCTGCCCCAGCCTCTTGAGAATCTGGGACCACAGGCGTACAACACCTTGCCCAGCTAAGTTTTTTTATTTTTTGTAGAGACTGGAACTCACTATGTTGCCCAGGCTGGTCTCCAACTCCTGGCCTCAAGCGATCCTCCCTGTCTCAGCCTCTTCCAAAGCACTGGGATTACAGGCACGTGCCACTGTGCCCGGCCTCAGTCTGTAGTCTTAATCAACTACTGTGACACTTGCAGGCTCAGGTGTCTGCAGCTCAGGCAAGCTCCCAAGGGACATCACACACAGACTAAGGTCCCTGCATCTGGGAGGTGGGGGCTGTGTATGCATCTTGAGGAGAATTCTGCATACACCTGGTTCTCCGGTCTGCATGGCTCCCATCTGGAAGGGTTTAGACCGTGAGATCCTCAGTTCTCCAGGGTTTTTTAAAAAATGATTTATTTTCATGTTCCTGGAAAAGTGAGCCAGTCTCCCTGCCTTAATCTAAACAATTTAAACCATCATTGCAAGTGCATTGTGTTGCAAAGTGGCGAACACGGTGTGCACTGGGAAGGGGTGAAAGGGTCAGGAACTGGGCGTGGTGGCTCACGCCTATAATCCCAGCACTTTGGGAGGCCGAGGCGGGCGGATTTCCTGGGGTCAGGAGTTCAAGACCAGCCTGGCCAACATGGTGAAACCCCGTCTCTACTAAAAAATATAAAAATTAGCCAGACGTGGTGGCGGGCGCCTGTTATCCCAGCTACTCGGGAGGCTGAGGCAGGAGAATGGCGTGAACCCAGGAGGTGGAGGTTGCAGTGAGCCGAGATCACGTCACTGCACTCCAGCCTGGGCGACAAGAGCGAAACTCTGTCTCAAAGTAAGTAAGTAGATAAATAAATACATTTTACTTTAAAAACAGACCCCGGCCGGGCGCGGTGGCTCACGCCTGTCATCCCAGCACTTTGGGAGGCCGAGGCGGGCAGATTTCCTGAGGTCAGCAGTTCAAGACCAGTCTGGCCAACATGGTGAAACCCTGTCTCTGCTAAAAAATATAAAAATTAGCCGGATGTGGTGGCGGGCGCCTGTTATCCCAGCTACTTGGGAGGCTGAGGCAGGAGAATGGCTTGAACCCGGGAGGCAGAGGCTGCAGTGAGCCGAGATCGCACCGCTGCACTCCAGCCTGGGCGACAGAGCGAGACTCCGTCTCACCATACATAAGTAGATCGATCAATCAATAAACACACAAAGAAATCTTACTTTAGAAACAGATCCGCGTCCATGTTTGTCTTTTAACCTTTCCTGCAGGGAGAACAAAGAAATAAAACATCCAGTCGCGTCGCAGTGATTGCACTGTGGAAAAAAGAAAGGGGGTATTCGCCTTCACCCTTTCTCGTCCTTCCTCTGGTCCCGGGAGAGGGTGGAAAGTCGGAGGAAGAAAGATGGACGTGGGGTGGGAATGGGGGCCATTTGCTGTCTTCACTTCAAAGGGGGGTCCCTCGTTCCAGGATGAGGCCTACGGCTTCCCTTCCCGAAGAGTTCCCTTTGGTGAGCTTATGACTCCAGAGTGAACTCCGGTGCAACCTGTTATTAAAGTGCACAGAGGCTAATGCCAGCAAAAACACAGCCCCGTCCTGGTTTCGCAGGGAAGAAAAAAAATTCATAAGCACGGCCATGCTTTTCTAATAAAAATTCATTAAATAATGGTTAGAAGGGATGAAGCCAGGGGGGTTAGAAAAGGAATACAATCAAGTGACTTACTTTGAAGTTTTTCTCCCTGCTGCAAACACAAAGCAATCGTGTGTGTGTGCCTGGGCCTGGGGGGGCGGGGAGGGGGGCGGTGTTTTCTACCTTTCTTAGCAGCCCGTTGGGAGGAATAAAATGCTTTCCCCGAAGTTGCTGCAAAATTGTTTCTGTTTTTCTTTTCTGTTTTTGAGAGAGCGTCTCGCTCTGTCCCCCAGGCTGGAGTGCAGTGGCGCGATCTCAGCTCACTGCAACCTGTACATCCCGGGTTCAAGCCATTCTCCTGCCTCAGCCTCCTGAGTAGCTGGGATTATAGGCACCTGCCACCACTCCTGGCTAATTTTTGTATTTTTATTAAAGACGGGGGTTTTGCCATGTTGGTCAGGCTGGTCTCGAACTCCTGACCTCAGGTGATCCGCCTACCTCGACCTCCCAAAGTGCTGTGTTTCTGTTTTTCTTTCCTCACCTTTCTTAGGAACCCGTTGGGATGAACAAAATGCTTTCCCTGAAGTTGCTGCAAAATTGTTTCTGTTTTTCTTTTTCCTTTTTTTTGAGAGAGAGTCTCGCTCTGTCCCCCAGCTGGAGTGCAATGGCGCGATCTCATTTCACTGCAACCTCTGCATTCCTGGTTAAAGCTATTCTCCTTCCTCAGCCTCCTGAGTAGCTGGGATTACAGGCACCACCACCACACCTGGGTAATTTTTGTATTTTTATTAGAGACGGGGCTTCGCCATGTTGGTCAGGCTGGTCTCAAACTCCTGACCTCGGCTGATCCACCTGCCTCGCCTCCCAAAGTGCTGTGTTTCTGTTTTTCTTTCCCCACCTTTCTTAGGAACCCGTTGGAAGGAATAAAATGCTTTTCCCGAAGTTGCTGCAAATTGTTTCATTTTTCTTTTTTCTTTTTTTGAGAGAGTCTTGCTCTGTCACCCAGCTGGAGTGCAATGGCACGATCTCATTTCACTGCAACCTCTGCATTCCTGGTTAAAGCCATTCTCCTGCCACAGCCTCCTGAGTAGCTAGGATTACGGGCGCCGCCACCACGCCCAGCTAATTTTTGTATTTTTATTAGAGACGAGGTTTCCCCATGTTGGCCACGCTGGTCTTGAACTCCTGACCTCAGGTGATCCGCCCGCCTCGGCCTCCCAAAGTGCTGGGATGACAGGTACGCACCACCACACCTGGCTAATTTTTGTATTTTAGTAGAGACAGGGTTTCACCATGTTGGCCAGGCTGGTTTCAAACTCCTGACCTCTGACGATCCACCCGTCTCGGCCTCCCAAAGTGCTGGGATGACAGGTGTGAGCCGCCGTGCCCGGCCCTGTCAGTCTTTACAAGACAGAAAGTCTCCTTCCCCTTTGTGAATGTATATATTGCGTTTTTCAACGTTAAAAACAGGGATCTCACCGCATTCCCCACTCTCTCCGCCAACACTGGTCTTGCAGGTTGCACACAGCAGGTCTGCCCCGGACGTATCCCAAACCCAGGCTGAGAGAAAGAGGGACTCGCTACACCTGTGACATCTGCGGTCCTTTACACATCTCCGTGGGTTCCAGAGGACACAGCCCTAAATAGGAATCTCACGTGTGACATGGGTGTGAGGTTCCAGGTACCGCCCCCGGGGCCCTTTGCACACCCTCCAGAAACTGCCCTTTGCATACCCTCCAGAAACTGCTCTGTCGTTCAAGCCGAAGACACACAGACAGGTGTCCCTGGGACAATGACGAGCCATTTACTAACGCCGACAAGCGACAAGCCGTGGCAAAAGAGGTTGTGTTGATACCGTGGCCTCGTGAGGATCCATCTGTCTTCTGGGGTCTGGCCTGGAACAGAGGTCGGAGTTCAGGGTGGCTAATGGAATGATGACTCACCTGGGGACACACAGAATATGAGGGTTCCCCCCAGTTAAGTGCACACAGCCACACGGCTGGCTCCCCTGGAAGGCAGGGCGATGTGGAAAGCTTTTATGGCAAGCCTAGGGCTGGACCTGCCACACCTGAGGCACCGTCCCAAAACCCTGCGAGTTTTTCAGACACTTTCATGAGAAATGTGGTTAACACCGGCAGTCTGCGGGACACAGTCCGAAAGATGTTCTTGTGTATGTAGATGTCTATAGATGCCCTGAAGGTGTGTAGACGTCTGTAGACACCTGGAAGGTGTGTAGATGTCTGTAGACACCCTCTATGTGTGTAGATGTTTATAGATGCCCTTCGGGTGTGTAGATTGTAGATGCCTTGCAGGTGTGTGGATGTCCATAGACACCCTTCAGGTGTGTAGGTGTCTGCGGACGTCCTGCCGGCGTGTAACGTCGTATAGATATTCTGCAGGTGTGTTGGTGTCTGTAGACGCCCTGCATGTGTGTGGAAGCATGTAGCTGTTGTTATGTACTGTGTACACATTTGTAGATGCACTGCAGGTGTGTCTATGGAATTTTTTTTGCATGTGTGAAGAAATATGTCACAGTCCTGTGCTGTGTACATACCTGGGGATGCAGTATAGGTGTGTAGATAGATCTAGGTGGTCTGCACACGTGTGATTCATCCTAAAAAGACATTTGTGGTGGACAGTGGGTGATGATGTAGGTCTATGACATGGGAAAGGAAGAGTAACCAGCAGTATAAGGCTGTGGTGGTTGATGCTGTTTGATTTTGCAGCACTCAGCCTGGAGGCATGGACAGTCCAGGACAGCGAGGAGTCTGCCAAGGAGGAGATAGGAGGAGGTGCTATAGCCTTAGAGTCCTAGAGATGCTGTAGGAGAGTGGTATAAACAGCCCTGCCAGCCGGACGCGGTGGCTCACAGCTGTCATCCCAGCCCTTCGGAAGGCCAAGGTGGGCGGACCACCAGGTGAGTCTTGGCCAACATGGTGAAACCTCATGTCTACTAAAAATACAGAAAATTAGTTGGACATGGTGGTGCGTGCCTGTAGTCCCAGCTACTCGGGAGGCTGAGGCAGGAGAATCACTTGAACCCGGGAGGCAGAGGTTGCAGTGAGTTGAGATCGTGCCACCGCACTCCAGCCTGGGCGACAGAGCGAGACTCCGTCCCCCCCACCCAAAAAAAAAAAGAAAGAAAGAAAAAAATAGGACTGGCCAGACCCCACTGCTGGTCAGGGAGGCACAGACAGTGTAGAGATCCCAGAGTTGGAACCTAGAGGGCTCCTTGTTGCAAAGTTGTACTAAAGGTAAAAAAAAAAAAAAAAAAAATCAGATCCCTGTGAATTAAGGAGCGAACTGGGGAATGATTGGAAGTCACCGTCATTGAATTACGACCCACCTTCCACCAGTACCACGTCATCTCAACCTCATTACATCTGCAAACGCCCTATTTCTCAATAATACCCCATTCACAGGTAGTAAGTGTCCACAGACATATCTGTTGGGGGGGTGGTAAAAGGTCAGGAGATCGAGACCATCCTGGCTAACACGGTGAAACCCCGTTTCTACTAAAAATACAAAAAAACTAGCCGGGCATGGTGGCGGGCGCCTGTCGTCCCAGATACTCGGGAGGCTGAGGCAGGAGAATGGCGTGAACCCGGGAGGCGGAGCTTGCAGTGAGCTGAGATCCGGCCACTGCACTCCAGCCTGGGTGACAGAGCGAGACTCCACCTCAAAAAAAAAAAAAAAAAAAAATGAACCCACTACCTGCTGTTAGACTATACGACAGAGGAGAGCATCTCTCTCCCAAGAACAGAGCACAGGACAGATCCAGTCATAAGTGGCACATCTTTCCCTTTTCGCCATGGCTGCCGGGAAGCCCAGAGCTGAAGTCGCCCCTCCCTGAAAGTCATCCTCTGAATGGACCCGCCTCAGTCTTGACCTCTGCTCCTATGTTAGTTAAAGATGTATTTTGTGTGTGTGTTTTGTTTTGTCTCGTTTTGTTTCTGAGATGGACTTTAGCTCTGTTCCCCCACTGGAGTGCAATGATGCGATCTCACCCGGGTCGCCCGGAGTGGACTGCCGTGGTGCGATCTCGGCTCACGACAACCTCTGCCTCCTGCATTCCAGTGATTCTCCTGCCTCAGTTTCCCGAGTAGCTGGGATGACAGGCCCCCGTCACGATGCCCGGCTCATTTTTTAAAAAATTTTTTTATTTTTAGTAGAAACGGGATTTTGCCATGTTGGCCAGGCGTGTCTCAAACCCCTGACCTCAGGTGATCTCCCTGCCTCGGCCTCCCAAAGGGCTGGGATGACAGGCGTGAGACACGGGGCCTTGCCACTTTATGTGTTTTGTTGTAAGTCTTCTCAGGATTTTGGGAAGATGATGAATGAATGAATGAAAGCTTAAAAGGTAGAAGCAAAAATGAAGTAAAGGCCAAGCACACTGGCTCACGCCTGTCGTCCCAGCACTTTGGGAGGCCGAGGCAGGAAGATCGTTGGAGGCCACGAGCTCAAGACCAGCCTGGGCAACGTCATGAGACCCCGTCTTTAGAAAGGCACAAAAATATTAGCCAGGAACGGTGCAGGCATCTGTGGTCCCAGCTACTCACTCAGAAGGCTGAGGGGGGAGGATAGCGTGAGCCAGGGAGTTGGAGGCTGCTGGCAGCTGTGATTGCACCACTGCATTCCAGCCTGAGTGACAGAGCAAGACCCTAGTTCTCTAAAAAGAAAGAAAAGGAAGGAAGGAACGAAGGAAGGAAGGGAGGGAGGGAGGGAGGGAAGAAGGAAGGAGGGAAGGATGGTTCAGGCCCTGGTGGCAAACTGTGTAAGGCCCAGTTCCCTGATCTTGACAAATGCAGCCACCATCAGGGCAAAACACAGGCTCCCCTGCGTTCCCTTCCCTCCTGGATGATTTCTGAGGGGCCCCCGCCCCTGGCTGTGGATTCCTCCAGGGGATGTGCTGGGTCCATGTCTCGGCCCCTGCAACAGACCAGCAGCTGCAGGTTGCAACACCCAGCATTTTTTTTTCTTTTTACTTTTTTTTTTTTTTTTTGAGAGCGAGAGAGCGCCCTGTTTCCTGAGAGGCCATGACACATGTGGCGAGCTAATCTCCCTCCTGAAAGGGGACCTGTGTTCCTACAAGCCTGCCTTCCGAGGGATATCTGGGGAAGGCCATTTTTTATTGTCGGCCCGGTTAGATGATACCTTCCAAGGGTGGATTTAGAAGGAGAATATGCTGCCACGGCCCCCGCCTTTTCACAGGCTGCTTTGTTCTGGTGGAGAGAGCAGGTGGGTGACCCCCGGGTGGGGCCCATCCAGCGTCTGGAAGCCTTTTGTCCGTTTGTGACGATGCGTCCGGTGGGGGGTGGCTCTGGCTGCTTGTTGGAGGAGCAGCCTGTGTTTCATGAATGAGCCCCCCCAATAAAAAAAAAAAAAAAATCCAAAAAGTGAGGGGAATTTGATCCAGTGGTACCTGAGGCCCCACAGGTGTGACGGCGGCCACTTGAGAGCCAGGGCCCACTTCCTCGCTGGGAAACTGAACAGAGAGGCAGATTTTCAAGGTGCAAGATGGTTTTCATAAAAATACCAGGCGCGGTGGCTCACGCCTGTCATCCCAGCACTTTGGGAGGCCGAGGTGGGTGGATCACGAGGTCAGGAAATCGAGACCATCCTGGCTAACACGATGAAACGCCATCTCTACTACAAATACGAAAAATTAGCCGGGGGTGGTGGCGGCGCCTGTAGTCCCAGCTACTGGGGAGGCTGAGGCCGGAGAATGGCGTAAACCCGGGAGGCGGAGCTTGCAGTGAGCTGAGATCTGGCCACTGCACTCCAGCCTGGGCAACAGAGCGAGACTCCATCAAAAAAAAAAAAAAAAAAAAAAAGAGGAAAGAAGTGTCTTGTAATTGACTGAAAGCGTGGAGAGGCTGGGGTGCAGGGGAAGGTTTATGCAGATTCAGCAGCAGGTCCCAGGAAGGCCAAGCGCCAAGGGCAACCGGATTTCGGAGTGTGGAGAACTTGCGACCCATGCGGCCAGCAGCCGGCCTCAGGGCTTGGCGAGAAGAGCCAGAACCGTCCATCCTCTGGTCGTGGACTTTACGTCCCAGGGCAGAGCCTACCACTGCTGTGATGGCCACAGACAGACCCTCCGGCCACTTCTCCACAGGGAGGTCTGGTCTTGTCTGCTCCAGAAGGACGGATTGCAGCCTGCAAGTCTGCGCCCCTCTGGGTTCCCTGTGCAGTGGAATGGAATACCCAGGAGGAAACGGCCATTGAGGCAGGGAAAGGTGCTTTTATTTCTTTCTTTGTGTTTGCTTCTGATCTTCCCTTTGTAGCTCCCAACAGTAGAACTCCCAGCTCTTGGTTTCAACGTGGACGGTGTGTGTGAGATGAATCCCTCCTCGTCTCCAACCCCAAACCTCTCCTTTCTACCCCTCAACAGCAGAACTCCCAGCTTTTGGTTCTGACGTGGAAGGTGTCTGCAAGACGAATACCTCCTTGTCTGGAACCCCAAATCTTTCCTTTTCACCCCATAGAGGTAGAACTGCCAGCATTTGGGTCCCAAGTGGAGGGTGTGTATCAGATGTAAACCTCCTCGTCTCAACCCCAAACCTCTCCTTTCTACCCCCCAAAGGTAGAACTCTCAGAATTTGGTTCCTACGTGGAGGGTGTGTATGAGATGTAAACCTCCTCGTCTCAACCCCAAACCTCTCCTTTCTACCCCCCAAAGGTAGAACAACCAGCCTTTGGTTCCCATGTGGAGGGTGTGTATGAGACGTACACCTCCTTGTCTCAAGCCCAAACCTCTCCTTTCTACCCCCCAAAGGTAGAACAACCAGCCTTTGGTTCCCATGTGGAAGGTGTGTATGAGACGTACACCTCCTTGTCTCAAGCCCAGACCTCTCCTTTCTAATCTCCAACAGTAGAACAATCAGCTTTTGGTTCTGAAGTGGCGGGTGCCTGCCTTTCCTTTACCTTCCAAAGGTAGAGCTCCCAGTATTTGGGTCCCATGTGGAGGGTGTGAATGAGATGTACACCTCCTCATCTCAAACCCCAAACCTTTCCTTTCTATCCCCCAAAGATAGAGAGCTCCCAGAATTTGGTTTCAATCTGGAGGGTGTATATGAGATGTAAACCTCCTCATTTCAAACCCCAAACCTTTCCTTTCTACCCCAAAGGTAGAACTGCCAGGATTTGCTTCCAATCTGGAGGGTGTGCATGAGACGTCTACGTCCTCATCTCACACCCCAAACCTTTCCTTTTTACCCCACAAAGGTAGAACAACCAGCTTTTGGTTCTGACGTGGAGGGTGTCTGCAAGACGAACACCTCCTTGTCTGGAACCCCAAACCGTTCCTTTCTACCCTGCAAAGGTAGAACTCCCAGGATTTGGTTCCTATCTGGAGGGTGTGTCTGAGATGTACACCTCCTTGTCTCAAATCCCAAACATTTCCTTTCTACCCCCCAAAGGTAGAACTCTCAGCATGTGGTTCCTATGTGGAGGGTGTGTATGAGATGTCTACGTCCTCATCTCACACCCCAAACCTCTCCTTTCTACCCCTCAAAGGTAGAACTTCCAGGATTTGGCTGCTATGTGGAGGGTGTGTCTGAGATGTACACCTCCTCGTCTCAAATCCCAAACATTTCCTTTCTACCCCCCAAAGGTAGAACTCTCAGCATGTGGTTCCTATGTGGAGGGTGTGTATGAGATGTACACCTCCTCGTCTGAAACCCCAAACCTTTCCTTTCTACCCCCCAAAGGTAGAACTCCCAGCATGTGGTTCTTATGTGGAGGGTGTGTATGAGATGTCTACGTCCTCATCTCACACCCCAAACCTCTCCTTTCTACCCCCCAAAGGTAGAACTTCCAGGATTTGGTTGCTATGTGGAGGGTGTGTATGAGATGTACACCTCCT
This sequence comes from Rhinopithecus roxellana, assembly GCF_007565055.1. Classification (NCBI taxonomy): domain Eukaryota; kingdom Metazoa; phylum Chordata; class Mammalia; order Primates; family Cercopithecidae; genus Rhinopithecus; species Rhinopithecus roxellana. Next base: position 12,881,058 of record NC_044570.1, read on the forward strand.
CATCTGAAACCCCAAACCTTTCCTTTCTACCCCAAAGGTAGAATTCCCAGCTTTTGGTTCCAATCTGGAGGGTGTGTATGAGTTGTGAACCTCCTCATCTCACACCCCAAACCTCTCCTTTCTACCCCCCAAAGGTAGAACTCCCAGGATTTGGTTCCTATGTGGAGGGTGTGTATGAGATGTACACCTCCTCATCTGAAACCCCAAACCTTTCCTTTGTACCCCACAAAGGTAGAACAACCAGCTTTTGGTTCTGACGTGGAGGGTGTCTGCAAGACGAACACCTCCTTGTCTGGAACCCCAAACCCTTCCTTTCGACTCTCCACCAGTAGAACTTCTCCCAGCGCTTAGTTCTGAGGTGGAGAGTGTCTGGGAGCTGTCTGCCTCCTGGTCTGGAAGGCCAGACCTTCCCTTTGTACCATTTCTGGGACTCTTCCAAGGGAAATCAGAAGGGCGTAGGTGGAAGAGGCTGGGGCCCTGTGCAAACATCCACAAGGCTGCTCTGAGACACTCTTAGATTCACGCCCCCTGGCCCGGGGCCCAGCCAACAGGTGGGAGGAACAGAAACTGCCCGTTCCTAAGGGTGAAAGGCCAGAGCCTTAGCTGGAACCTGCCCCTTCCGAACCACCCATCGAGCGTCTGGCTGCAGCAGGAGCTGTCAAAGATGATAAAGATGCTATTCAACCGCTTTTAAACAGCCGCCCCCCCCCTCCTTGGGTAGACGGCGTTGTGGACGACGGGGCGTAAAACACACAACTGTCACTCTGCATTAGCGGCGGGAAGGTTTTGCTGCGCAGTTTTCAAGATCACCGATCACTGCCTGGCAGGCTCGCGATGCTTTCCAGTTAATGTGTCCTGGTTGCTTTCAAAGCGCGTGCCTGTGGGCATCTGTGTGGGTGTGCATGTGTGTGTCTCTGTGCCTGTGTGTGTGCACATGTGTGTCTGTGTGTGCACGTGTGTGTGCGCGTGTGTGCACATGTGTGTCTGTGTGTGCACGTGTGTGCGCGCGTGTGTGCACGTGTGTCTGTGTGTGCACTTGTGTGTGCGCGTGTGTGCACATGTGTGTCTGTGTGTGCACGTGTGTGTGCGTGTGTGTGCACGTGTGTCTGTGTGTGCACGTGTGTGCGCGTGTGTGTGCACGTGTGTCTGTGTGTGCACGTGTGTGCACGTGTGTGTGCACATGTGTGTCTGTGTGTGCACGTGTGTGTGCGTGTGTGTGCACATGTGTGTCTGTGTGTGCACTTGTGTGTGCGTGTGTGTGCACATGTGTGTCTGTGTGTGCACGTGTGTGCGCGTGTGTGTGCACGTGTGTCTGTGTGTGCACGTGTGTGCGCGTGTGTGTGCACATGTGTGTCTGTGTGTGCACGTGTGTGTGCGTGTGTGTGCACATGTGTGTCTGTGTGTGCACTTGTGTGTGCGCGTGTGTGCACATGTGTGTCTGTGTGTGCACGTGTGCGTGCGCGTGTGTGCACGTGTGTCTGTGTGTGCACGTGTGTGTGCGCGTGTGTGCACATGTGTGTCTGTGTGTGCACTTGTGTGTGCGCGTGTGTGCACATGTGTGTCTGTGTGTGCACGTGTGTGTCTCTGTGTGCGCACATGTGTGTGTCTCTGTGCCTGTGTGTGTGTGCACATGAATGTCTCTGTGTGTGCACGTGTGTGTGTCTCTGTGCCTGTGTGTGCACATGTGTGTCTGTGTGTGCACGTGTGTGTGCGCGTGTGTGTGCACATGTGTGTCTGTGTGTGCACTTGTGTGTGCGTGTGTGTGCACATGTGTGTCTGTGTGTGCACGTGTGTGTGTCTCTGTGTGCGCACATGTGTGTGTCTCTGTGCCTGTGTGTGTGCACGTGTGTCTGTGTGTGCACTTGTGTGTGCACGTATGTGTGTCTCTGTGTGTGCACGTGTGTGTGTGCACGTGTGTGTGTCTCTGTGCCTGTGTGTGTGCACATGTGTGTCTGTGTGTGCACGTGTGTGTGTCTCTGTGTGTGCACGTGTGTGTGTCTCTGTGCCTGTGTGTGTGCACATGTGTGTCTGTGTGTGCACGTGTGTGTGTCTCTGTGTGTGCACGTGTGTGTGCGCACGTGTGTGTGTCTCTGTGTCTGTGTCTGTGTGTGTGCATGTGTGTGTGCGCATGCAGGCTGTCCTGGTTCAACACTCCCGCAGGCACTGGCGTCTTCATGTCTTGCAAAGTGCAGAGAGGTGCCTCGGGTATCTGGAGTCTGCCCACAACTCGAACATGCACGTACCCTGAGTGGCTTCCGTGGAGATGCTTGTGGGGATGGAAACAGGTTCCGGAGATGCCTGGCTTGGGCTGTGTCCATCAGCGAAGATGCATTGGAGGCTTTTTTTTCGTTTTTGTTTTTGAGATGGAGTCTCGCTCTGTCGCCCAGGCTGGAGTGCAGTGGCGTGATCTTGGCTCACTGCAACCTCCACCTCCCGGGTTCACGCCATTCTCCTGCCTCAGCCTCCTGATTAGCTGGGACTACAGGTGCCGCCACCACACCTGGCTAATTTTTTGTGTTTCTAGTAGAGACGGGGTTTCACCATGTTGACCAGGCTGGTCTCGAACTCCTGACCTCAGGCGATCCACCTGCCTCGGCCTCCCAAAGTTCTGGGATGACAGGCGTGATCCCACGATCTAATCCCACGATGACAGTCTTCGTGAAATGTCTCTAATTCATGCTTTCTAGGTAATTTCTAGGTAAATTGCAGAGGGCTGACGTAGGTACACCAGGCCCGGCCTACACTGGGAGACTTAGAAACAGCAGAAATGTAATTTCCCAGGCCTGGCAGGGTCCACGTCTGCTGAGAACCGACTTCCTGGTTCACGGACAGCGCCTTTTCCAATGGGCCTTCACGTGGTGGAACACGGGCGAGGAAACTCTCTGGGGTCCCTTTTACAAGGTCACTGACCCCCTTCGTGAGGGTCCCACCTCCTAACACCATCCCTCGGGGGTGAGGATGCCATGTGGGAATTTACGGGTCATGCAAACATTCAGTCCATTGTGGGCACCTTTCTTCCCGTGCCTGTGGGCAGCCGAGCCGGCTACACAGTTTGTGGGGGTGCGAACCTCTGAGCGTTCCACCAAGCACAGGGCCCGTCCTCGTGCGATTTCTGTCCAAACGTACGGCTGGCATGTCCACAAAGCCAGCCCTCGGTCGGGGAGAGACCTACATGTCTTCGTGAAATGTCTCTAATGCATGCTTTCTAGGTAAATTCCAGAGGGATGACGTAGGTACAGGAGGCAGAGAGAGAGAGAGAGAGAGAGGGAGAAAGACAGAGAGAGAGAGAGAAACGGAGACAGACGACAGAGACAGAAGGAAAGCAACAGAGAAAGGGAGAAAGAGAGAGACAAAGACAGAGAGAGAGAAAGGGAGAGAGAGAAAGAGAAAGAGAGAAAGAGGCAGAGACAGAGAGACAGAGAAAGACAGGGAGAGAGAAAAAGGGAAAGAGAGAGAGAAAGGAAGGAAGAAAGGGAGAGAAAAGAGAGAGGCGGAGAGAGAAAGACACACACAAAGACAGAGACAAAGAGAGAGAGAGAAAGAGAGACAGAGAGAGAAGGAGACAGAGAAACAGACAGGAAGAGAGAGAAAAACAAAAAGAGTCAGACAGAAAGAGAGAGAGAGAGAGAGAGAGACAAAGACAGAGAAAAGAGAGAGAAGAAACAGAGAGAGAGAAAGAGAGAAAGAGAGAGAAAGAGAGAAAGAAAGAGACCAGAGACAGACAGAGAAGAAAGAGAGAGAGAGACAGAGACACACACACAGAGAAAGAGAGACACAGAGAGAGAAAGAGAGAGAGAGAGAGAGAAAGAGACAGAAAGAGAGACCAGAGAGAGACAGAAAGAGAAGAGAGACAGAGAGACAGATACACACACACACAGACACAGAGACAGACAGAGAGAGAGAGAGAGAGAGACAGATCTGGGGCAACTTCTAAGATGCAAAGAGGAACTGAGGTGTTTCCCGTCTTGGGGACGTGCGGTTCCACTCGGGGAAATGTAAAATTCTCCAGCAGAAGCAGAAGTTGCCAAACGGTTTTGGCACAAGATCGGAGGCCGGGCGCAGTCACTGAGGCCTGTCATCCCTGCACTCTGGGAGGCCGAGGCGGGCGGATCACAAGGTCAAGAGATCGAGACCATCGTGGCTGTAACACGGTGAAACCCCGTCGCTAACGAAAAACGCAGAAACTAGCCGGGCGTGGTGGCGGGCGCCTGTCGTCCCAGCTACTCAGGAGGCTGAGGCAGGAGAATCCCTGGAACCCGGGAGGTGGAGGCTGCAGTGAGCCGAGGTCGTGCCACCGCACTCCAGCCTGGGCGACAGAGCGAGACGTCGTCTGTGGGATGAACAATCAGAGAGGGCTCCTTGGGGAAGTTCACGGATGCTGTCTTTCAAGAACTGTATCCTTTAGGGCAGCAGAGGGGACGAGGAGAGGGAGGACAGGAGGTGTCCAGCTGATTTTAGCCAAGGAAGGCAGACTGAGGTCCTGGGGCCTGGAGCAGGGCAAGGCAGGGGTTTAAGTGCGGGCAGAATGAGATCTAATTCATTCAGCTAATTTCTTTTCTTTCAACAGAATATATATGTTTTAGTCAATACATGTTTTTCTTCTTGTTCCATCCACCTATATTTTTACATTTTTGCTTCATTTACCATTCAAGTTAATATTTTGAGAAGCTAAGGAAAAACAAGGTACTCACAGGACATCCCTTCCTGTTCCATCCAGACACGTGCACACGTGTGTTTATCGGGGCACTGTTCACAATAGCCAAGACTTAGAACCAACCCAAATGCCCATCAATGAGAGACTGGATAAAGAAAATGTGGCACGCAGACACCATGGAATACTATACAGCCATGAAAAAGGATGAGTTCCTGTCCTTTGCAGGGACATGGGTGAAGCTGGAAACCGTCATTTTCAGCAAACTAACACAAGAACAGAAAACCAAACACCACATGTTCTCACTCATCAGTGGGAGTTGAACAATGAGAACACATGGACACAGGGAGGGAACATCACACACCAGGGCCTGTCAGGGGTGCAGACTAGGGGAGGGAGAGCCTTAGGACACATACCTAATGCATGTGGGGCTTAAAACCTGGACTTGGAACCAACCCAAACGTCCATTGATGATGGACTGGATGAAGAAAATGTGGCACAGACACACCATGGAATACTATGCAGCCATGAAAAAGGATGAGTTCATGTCCTTTGCAGGGACATGGATGAAGCTGGAAACCATCATTCTCAGCAAACTCACACAGGAACAGAAAACCAAACACCGCATGTTCTCACTCATCAGTGGGAGTTGAACAATGAGATCACATGGACACAGGGAGGGGAACATCACACACCGGGGCCTGTTGGGAGGTGGGGGCTAGGGGAGGGAGAGCATTAGGAGAAATGCCTAATGTAGACGACGGGTTGATGGGTGCAGCAAACCACCATGGCACATGTCTACCTGTGGAACAAACCTGCACGTTCTGCACATGTATCCCAGAACTTAAAGTATCATAATAAAAAGAAGAAAAAACCTCCACTTGTGATTTCTGAAACTCATAACCGCCAATCAAGCTAATGCAATCGTGAAAACTCACACCCTTGCAAAGGCCAAGTATAAAATATTCTGCTGTTATGTTCGATACTTCAAGGACATCCACTACTTTAAATGAAAAGCGTTACATGTGTCAACGCGATTCGTTTTTTCTGTTTTTACTTTTTATTTTTATTTGTTTTTGAGACGGAGCCTCGCTCGGTCTCCCGGGCTGGAGTGCGGTGGCAAGATCTCAGCTCACTGCAAGCTCCGCCTCCCGGGTTCCCGCCATTCTCCTGCCTCAGCCTCCTGAGTAGCTGGGACTACAGGCGCCGCCACCTCGCCCGGCTAATTTTTTGTATTTTTAGTAGAGATGGGGTTTCACCGTGTTAGCCAGGATGGTCTCGATCTCCTGACCTCGTGATCCGCCCGTCTCGGCCTCCCAAAGTGCTGGGATTACAGGCGTGAGCCACTGTGCCCGGCCCGCTATTTGTTTTTAAGTGGAAATTAAAGTAGAACTTTTCTATTATTCTGTTCAGATCAACTAGGAACCTTTAGGATCACTGTTTTATGTGAACAAAAGGGAAATAAAATTTGTCAAAAAGCAAAATTAGTTATTCATCCGTTTTTTTTTTTTGTTTTGTTTTGTTTTTTTGAGACAAGGTCTCACTCTGTCGCCCAGGCTGGAGTGCAACGGAACGATCTCGGCTCCCTGCAACCTCCACCTCCTGGGTTCACGCCCTTCTCCTGCCTCAGCCTCCCAAGTAGCTGGGACTACTGGCGTGTGACATGTCCTCACGTGATTTTTGTATTATTATTATTATTTTTAGAGATGGGGTCTTGCTATGTTGTCCAGGCTGGTCTCAAACTTCTGAGCTCACAGCGTCTGCCCGCCTCAGCCTCCCAAAGTGCTGGGATTCCAGGTGTGAGCCACTGCGTCCCCTGCTAGAATGATATTTTGGAAATATATTTGGAAAACCATTCAGACTCCAGCATGGAGACTGGTTTAGCAGGAGGAAGAGATATCCAGAGGTCAGAGTTGTCTCCTGTGGGGAGGAGGTGGTGGCCGCCAGAACAGAGCTGCCCGTGGAAGGCAGAGGAGAAGCAAGTGCATTGGAATGCGGCTGTATTGAGAGGCCGGAATGGGTGATTGTCGTGTCTTCTGGTTCACGGGTGTGGGGTATTGTGATAAAGTCACCCAGGTGTTCAGGGCCAACTTCATTGTTCAGGGGTAGGCATTGCCTGAGGCCTCCCGCAGGGGTGGGAATAGAACACAGACCCTCCGAAATGCTTCCTGCTACTGCTGTCATGAAGCCAGATGTCCGCTGAGATGGACGACAACCATCCCTCGCACTCCTGATTGAAATGCTTGTTCCCCGGTGCCGTCAAGAAAAGGAACTGGAGCATAAATTTAATCTCCTCAGCAAGGCCAGTTTTATACTTTCTGCAGAAAGGGTACATGTACCAGCAGTTTGGCCGCGAGAGTACCCGGAACAGAGGGGACAGGGTCGTTTATAACCTGACGCATCCACCCAACGCTGTGTCCCGTTTCCGTGGATTGGAACGGGCCCTCCCGTTCTGTATTTATCCCGATCGGCCAGCAACTTAGAACTTTTTAAAAGAGGCAAAGGCAGAGGAGAACAAAGGAAGGCGGAAGTCACTTGTGGAATGGTGGGAAAAGGAAAAACAGACCCAAATAAGGAGGAGGAACAGGCTCTGACCTCATGCTTGCTTGGACCAGGATAAGCATGCCAGGGCAGATATTTAGGCTACATTGTGGGAGCTCAGATCATAGAGTACATGGATTTCTTTATTACGGCTAGCAGAGATTTCAGAATGTTAGCGCAGGTCTTTGAATACATTGTGCTTTTAAAAGAAATTACTATTTATTCCTAATTAGACGGGGAGGGAACTCTTTGAGGAGGAACCTCTGCTTTACTTTTTACATCCCAAAATCAACCTCTCGGTGTCTCAACCCAAGACAAAAAAAAAAAAAAAAATGCAACACCTTCATTTTTTTTTTTTTTTTTTTTTTTTTTTAAGAATGACCCAGGATAGACATGACTATGGGCAGAACTGCTGCAAAGTAGACCTGATTCTGCAAGGAGCTCCCAGAACCTTGATGGTAAGAGAACTCCGAGGTTTTTCTTTCCTTTCCTTTCCTTCTCTTTCTTTCTTTTCTTTCTTTCTTTCTTTCTTTCTTTCTTTCTTTCTTTCTTTCTTTCTTTCTTGCTTGCTTGCTTGCTTGCTTGCTTTCTTGCTTTCTTGCTTACTTTCTCGCTTTTTCTTTTTTTTTGACAAAGGTTGTAAATTTTTTTTTTTTTTTACCCTGGCTCTGTTCCATGCTGGATTTGATTAATTACCAAGGTGTTTGGAAAGGCTCTGTGCTGCGGGCAGTAGGCAATTGATTTACAAAGTGTGTACACGGTCTTTCATTCAACAATTGTAAATCCCTCTCAAAGGAGTGTTCCGGTGCCTGGATTCTAGCCAAAGCCCCCATGTTTGGGACACATCCCATTTTTGTCAACGTAAGTGTGTTCCTTTCAATATGATCGTGATTATCATAGGCAGACACCGTGGTCTCTAAGTTCACGCCGCGGATAAGCAATGGCAAGCTGTGTTTTGCAGGTTTGGCTAAACCCACTGAGAGGGTTTGGCTCTGTCCCCACGCAAATCTCATCTGCAACTGTAGCTCCCATAATTCCCACGTTTCCTGGGAGGGACCCTGTGGGAGGGGATTGAATCGTGGGGGCGGGGCTTTCCCGTGCTGTCCTCGCGATAGAGAATAGGTCTCACGAGATCTCGCGGTTTTATAAAGCAGGGGTTTCCCCTCCACGTGCTTCTTGCCTGCCGCCGTGGAAGACGTGGCGTTGGTCCTTCTTTGCCTTCCACTGTGATTGTGAGGTCTCCCCGGCTGTGCAGCACTGTGAGTCCATTTAAACTCTTTCCTTTACAAATAACCCTGTTTCAGATATGTCTCTTTCTTTCTTTCTCTTTCTTTCTTTCTTTCTCTTTATTTCCTTCCTTCTATCCTTCTTTCCCTTCCTTCCTTCCTTTCTTTTCTTTCTTTCCTTTCTTTTTCTTTCGTTCTCCTTCTCTTTCTTTCTTTCTCCTTTCTTTCTTTCCTTCTATCCTTCTTTCCCTTCCTTCCTTCCTTCCTTCCTTCCTTCTTTCCCTCCCTCCCTCCCTT